>NC_134043.1:38981672-39109959 GCF_965140245.1 Athene noctua | reverse complement strand
ACTCTCAGAGCAAAATTGAATTCTGTTCATTCAAGGTATCTGAAGAGTTTATCCGTCTGCCTTAATGATGTTTGTGTTCTGTCTCATTCCTTTCACCATCTCTGATGCTATGACTCAGGAAGAGATGCATATGTATCTCCTGGAGGGATTGCACAACTGACTGGGTATTCTAGGAGGTTTGCACCTCCCTCTTGAGGTGCCCACAAAAGGTTAGTACTTAAATAGCAGGACAGACTTCTGTCACTGTAGCTTGACAGGAAGGGAGTTATTTTTATATCGGACGAGAACATCAGCCCATCTAAACCAGTACTCTCTGTGTTTCTGTCAGACAGTTCTGAGTAATGTTTGCCCTGCTTCTTGTTTCTATCTCACCTGACCAATATTCATGCTTCAGACCAGGTGGTCACTAAAGCACCTTCAACACAATGCTTTTCCCTGCCAAATGGATCTGGCATGTCCTGTCTACAAATGACATTAATATCAATAAGAAGAACTGAGTTCATACTTCTATGAGCCCTCTTGAACCTGTACAGTAATCTAAAAATAAGATCCCGGGTTAAATTCTTCTCTTCTGACAAGCATCTTTGGAAGCAATGCAGTCCAGGGGCAGCCCATGGGAAGCATATGACTTACTGTGTTTAAGCAGAACTGACAAAAGACATGTTAGCATCTCTGTGTCCCAAGGGATGACTTGGATCTAGTCTTTAGGACAAGGGAAGGAGAAGGTCAGCTGCACAGAGTCAGTCAGCAATGTTAGTGCACTCTGCTCAGTTCATCTGAAAATGATGCTGATCAAAGGCCCACTTTTAATGATGGTTATTCTAAATACAAAAATAGTGATTCGTGCTTTGGTGGGAACTGAACAATTTGCAACACAGCGAAGAGCAGACAATGGCCTTTCCTGTCTGTTTTCCATTAGGCTTGGATAAAGGCCTTTGCTACCCGCAGCCAGTGGCCAAACAATTTCTGTATGTGCTCTATAGCTGTTTTGGGGTTATTTGCTATCCTGCAGGAATAGAGGAAAGGAAAGGTTTTAAAAGTTAGAACTTCTTATCAAGTCTGCTTCTCCAGTCAACCTACTTTTTCTCCTGCCCTGATTGCAGAAACAAATGGCCCAGGCAGAGATCAGACAGTGAATGAAGTCAGTGAACAACTTTGGGTAAATACAACGATTAGATGTTTAGTGAAAATGAGACTCCTCAGACCAGCCCTTTGCACTGAAGTGGTTAAGTGGGCTGTGATTAAAAGGAATAAGTAATTACCCTAATTATAGATGAAAAGATACAGAATTACCACTTTAAAAGCACCTCCTGTGCCCTGGAGTGGTTTCGTTATTTGCGAAGTGGTAGTTCATAATTATGTAGCATAAGCAAGAGGGCACCCTCTCGGTGTAGCACAGCAGCCCTGTCTGTCCAAGGCAGAGGGTGGTACTGTGCCAGAGAGTGCTTTGTCCCCCAAGCACCGCTCCAAAGTTCAGGTCTTGCTCCAGTGAGTAGGATGGTGCTAAGCCAGGAGAAACTGTGGGAACCTTTCTATCTCAAGCTTAGTGCAGGGCACACCAGAGTTCACAGAGCCCTCCCTGCTTGGCTGTGACCACCGCTGGTAATGGCTTTTATGATCACCAGGTTTTAAATAATAAATAAAACAAAGAAGCAAACTCTGAAGCACTGGAGAACAGCCCTGGGTGGTGACATCCTGTCACAATTGAAGCATGGCAATTCTGCCGGCTAGTAACTTATTACAAAACATTTCTTTACCAGCCTCTTCCTACTATGGGGCAAAGTGCCCGTATGCCTGTGGACTGAAAAGTTCAGGACTCGCTGGGTCAGGGGTGCTGGCGGGTCCTCTGTGTCCCCACTGTAGTGCAGTACTGGGAGATGTGTTACGCTCTTGCTCTCCCCGCCGCATCCGTTATTGTGCATAGGAATTTGGTTTCCAGTGCTGTCAGTCAATTCAGCGCTGCTCATAAGCTCTAAATGCCCCACAGGCTGTTTGTCAGAATGTTCCTATTAACAACTCAGTGAAAATAAAGGGTGAGGGGAAGGGAAGGTGGAGAAATAAATCTTATTTTAAATCTTTTGAGCTGGTTTTATTTCAAATGGAAAGTTACATGCGGACCACCCCAAGCTATTGTGCTGTGGACTGTGTCAGCTGCTTGACTGTGCAAGGAAGATTTGGGTAGAGGTTAAGAGCATCACACAGGGGAAGGGTGCACTGGATTCCTTTTGTGTTGTATCCAGGAAGTTTCTAACTCCGTATGGAGTTGAAATACATTGACACACGTGGTAATCATTAGAAGAAGAGAAAGGAACATTGAAATATGACAATTTGCTGCTCCCATTCTGGGGATTATGTTGGTTTCTGACTGTCTTGTAGAGGTAGTGACATGTTGTAGGGGGGTATAGGAAAATGAAGGGCAGATGCTATCCTGGAGTGCTCTGAGAGCTGCTCGCTGAGCTTAGCACAATACCTGTTGTCCAGACACCTTCTATCTGCCTACCTGGTGTATGGCTTCAGACGGGTGGGTTGCTCTGAAATGTAACAGTTAGTACCGTTGTACTTGGTTTAAAGAAGGTCTTCAAGCAAAGAGCTTCAGAATCGTATACCAGGCAGTGCGAGGCAGGGAGAAAAGGGAAACGCTGCCGTGCCTTTTGCTGTGGTCACACCACAGATGGAGGTGGGTAACAGCCTCCTGAACCAGCTTTTGTTTAACTAGCACAGGCATCGCTAGCAGAGGAGGTTTATCAGTGGTACTTGAATGTATACCGCACGTGTCCATAGAGCCCCTTCCTTCCCAGTATTCTTGCTGCTCTGTCTTCACTGCTTTGTATTCCAGTATATTCAAGTACCAGCCGGTTCATACAGGACTACAAAAGCTGTAAATGTATCTCTAGTTTGAGTGGAGCAATAGCAAACAAGGGAAAGGTAAGAGAAAGACTGGAATGGGGTAAGAACGTGGAAAATGGAGGATACAAATGGAAAAACCCTGTCTCAGGAAGATCTGAGGCAGAACTCTGGTGTCACAGCAGCTTTGTGGCTCCTGTATCCCTCTTTTCTTAGAGCACTGCCAGCAAGTTGGCCTGTCTCCTAGGGCAGTGCCAGTCTCCAGCTCAGGGTTGTCTCAGGCTTGCTCCTGTCCAGCCCCACAGAGCCCTACCAATCCATAGTTACCAAAGAACAACAGGGAATCTGATATGGGCAATGTGTTAGAGAAGGAGAGAGTCTTGAGGAGTTGAGTAATGCACATTTTTTCCATCCAGCGTAACTGTTAATGGTAACCTTTTATTATTGAAGTGGTTGAAGTGACTAGAATCTGGTTTGTTTATTGGGAGTATATGCATGACTGTATAGTCTAATGTGATCAAAAAAGGAAACTGATAATAACGGAAAAATACACCTATAGAAGCAAGTCAGGTGATGTCTCTGTGTAATTGCAATTCCAAGTAGCACTGCAGAGATTAACAGCCTGGCAGCCTTTTCATCTTAAACTTTATTTTTATAGGGGTTTATAACTTGGCACTAAAGTCAGGAGTGGGTGGAAACTTGGCAAATGTCGTTCAGCCCAGAAAGTGAATGTTATTTATATTTATTTCTCACCAAGTTTTCAAAAACACTTGGTTACTGTTTTTGTGTTCTAACAAGTAGTAATTTGTTGGTTTCAGTGACTTATTCTCTCTGTGTTTCTTAAACTACAAAATAGATCAGAACTTACTTCAGCTCTTCTGAAACTCCTAGTGGAAGGACTCTAGATATCTAGGGGTGTAAATGAAGACCAAATGTAGTTCTTACTGTATTTTCTTGTAGCAGAATGCTCCAAATATTGAATGTACACTGAGCAACATCTTTATTCTATTTACATCCGATTAATTCCTGATTGCCAAGTTTCTACTGCACCCTTGGAATAATTACATTTGGTTTTGCTGGCAACTGTGTGTATTTAATAGCATTACTCAGGTGCAGGCTTATTGCAGAGAGGCTAAGGAGGCAATAGTCTCTATATCGATGCTGGGTCCACCCCTGGTATTGATGCTGCTCGTATTTTATAATTCACATTGATTTTGTGTCTGAGCCTAAGGCCAGAGACCGGTGGTATAGAGCTTTCTGTACCTGACTTTCAGGTAGGCCTACTGACATCATGAGCAGCATTTGAATAGGGATTTTAAATATTTTCAGCAAACTGAAATACTGCATCATGTCTCTGTCAGCCTGTGACTAATGTAGGAAAATGGTCGTTTACTGACAGTAGTATTTGTATATTGCACATATTGCATTGCATTTCATAGCTGAAATGCACTGCACAAATAAGCACTTTAGAAAATCCATTGAGTTTAAACATTGGTTTTTGTGAAAAAATGGGAGTTAATTTTCTTAGGAGTGCTTAATTTTTTAAAGCAATTATTTTATAGAAGGTTAAAGATGTTGTGGGTTTTTTCCTTTAAAAGAATCATAGAATAATTCGGGTTGGAAGGGACCTTAAAGACCACATAGTTCCCACCCCCAGCCACGGGCAGGGACACCTTCCACTAGCCCAGGTTGCTCACAGCCCCGTCCAACCTGGCCTGGAACACTGCCAGGGAGGGGGCAGCCACAGCTGCTCTGGGCAACCTGTGCCAGGGCCTCACCACCCTCACAGGGAAGAATTTCTTCCTTATATCTGATCTACATCTACCCTCTGTCAGTTTAAAACCATTCCCCCTCATCTATCCCTACACCCCTGACACAGAGTCCCTCCCCACCTTTCCTGTAGCCCCTTTCAGCACTGGGAGGCCGCTATAAGGTCTCCCCAGAGCCTTCTCTTCTCCAGGCTGAACACCCCCAACTCTCTCAGCCTGTCCTCACAGGGGAGGTGCTCCAGCCCCCTGAGCATCTTCGTGGCCTCCTCTGGACCTGCTCGAGCAGGTCCATGTCCTTCTTGTGTTGGTGCCCCCAGAGCTGGACACAGCACTGCAGGGGGGGGTCTCACAAGAGTGGAATAGAGGGGGAGAATCCCCTCCCTCGCCCTGCTGGCCACACTTCTCTTGGTGCAGCCCAGCACACGGTTGGCTTTCTGGGCTGTGAGCACACATTGCTGGCTCACAGTCAGTTTTCCACCCACTAATACCCCCAAGTCCTTCTCCTCAGGGCTGCTCTCAATCCACTCATGGCCCAGCCTGTATCTGTGCTTGGGATTGCCCCGACCCGTGTGCAGGACCTTGCCCTTGGCCTTGTTGAACTCCATGAGGTTTGCCTGGGCCCACCTCTCCAGCCTGTCCAGGTCCCTCTGGATGGCACATCCCTTCCCTCCAGCCTTTTGACTGCACCATAATGGTGAATGGGAAGAATGACTTAAAATTTCTTACAAGAAAATCCTGGGTACTAATTCACCTTGTTGTAAAAGTCAGTAGTTGTGATGTTCCGACAACTCTAAAGATAGTAACTGTGTGCTTGCGTGTTCAGGGCGTGACTCCCTCCCCAGTGAGAATTCAACCCTCTCTGTCTGAGATTAACTCTGGAAGGTGAAGAGAACTGTCTTTCTATTTAGAAGGAAACAGAGAAAATCATCAGTAAACTGTCATCCCGAGTATTAACTGTGTAAAGCTTCAAAGCTTTATATAGATTAAGTTTTTAAAAAGAGTTGTTAATCATTACACAAGTTATAATAGTATTGTGTCATTTATGAAATAAATCCTATCTTGTTATTTGCTGAGAGCAATACAGGAATGAGGTAGTAGTTTTACAGTTGTATGATACATGTCCCTGAACAGTTTTATATCAGATCAGCATATAAATGCCTATCCAATTGCATGTAGTGAGGCTCATGGAATCTGCAACCTACTGTAAACTGACTTCTGATTACTTAAAATTATCTAAGTAATAGTTATATTTATGTACTTTTTAAACTTCATTTCCTATTTCAAATACTACATTTAGACGAAATTCAGTTTTGTAATACGTGCATTTAGTTTTCCAGTTACATGAAAAAATAGTGCAATATTGCTGACATATTTAAAAGGGACAATTTGTATATAAAATTACAGTATATGCATTTTGTGTTTAGTGTTTCATTTTTTTTGTAGCATGGTGTCACTTAGGGATCATGGGTCTTTGTTGTGCTAAAAGGTTTTTTGAAGAGAGTGAAGCCACTTTCTTTAAAGTGGACATTTGTGCAGAGATGCTTTAGGGTTTCTGGACAGACTCATAGCGATGAGGCTTTGCATACAGGAACCATTGCTTTAAAATTTTCTCGTGTGTGAATTGCATGGTTTTGTAATGTGCTTTCATACAAGCAGCATGATTCTGCTGTAGTGCACCTGGGTGAATTGGCACTACCAGATAACTTTATCCACACACAACACAAGGTAGAGTTTATATTGGAAAAGATAATAGTTGCTGAATTTGTAATGAGAAGCTTTTCCATGAGCTGCACAGGCAGTGGTCTGGTTTCCATTGGGTTTGTGTGAGTGGACACTACTTTGGGTTTCTTTCCTTCACCTACATGCCAGTGATTCCAAAACTTTGATCTGTTTTAAAAGTTGTTCAGTTTGCTGTGACAGATTCAAAAGTTAGTCACAGTGTAAGTGGAAAGCTTGTCCAAGCTCATTTCTTTAGGAAATGAGGCTGGAGAGAATACTTGCTACCGGTCTGATAAGGAGGCTCCCTGAGCAGTAAGCGATGCTCAGGAAGTCCAAATGAATGTTAATTATTGTTGTTGCTTTCTCTTTGTGCTGCTTTTGCTTGTTTCTGTGAAACTTTTGTGCAAGGGTAGATTTGCAAATTAAAGCACTTGCAGTAATCCTTACCCTAACTCATTTCATAAGTGCAAACTGAAATGACAGCAAACTAATTTTTCTCTTTTAACAGTGGAAAGAGTGGAAAGAGAAAACCTTTCAGACTATTGTGTTCTTGGTCAACGTCCCATGCACTTACCAAATATCAACCAGCTGGCAACCTTGGGAAAAACTAACGAACAGTCTCCTCATGGCCAAATTCACCACAGTACTCCAATCCGAAACCAAGTGCCAACGATGCAGACAATGATAAACCCTGGGCTCCTGTCTCCTCAGCTCAGCCCACAACTGGTGAGACAGCAGATAGCAATGGCCCATCTGATAAACCAACAGATTGCTGTCAGCCGGCTATTGGCTCACCAGCACCCGCAAGCTATCAACCAGCAGTTCTTGAATCATCCACCCATCCCTAGAGCTGTCAAACCAGAGCCATCAAATTCATCGGTGGAAGTCTCTCCAGATATTTACCAGCAAGTCAGAGATGAGCTGAAGAGAGCCAGTGTGTCTCAAGCTGTCTTTGCAAGAGTAGCATTCAACCGCACACAGGTATCATTTTCCATTTTATAACCAAGAAGTGCTGAGGGCACAAAGTTGTGGCTCTTGTGGGGCTGTATGGTTGTTGCAGATCAAGGCAGGAGGTGTGCCACAGGAACAGGTCTAACCACCCTCCATTTTTCTCCAGTCCCTTTGTTGGGATTGAACAAGGCTGTTTCTTCCTGGAACAGCTGATTGTTTGCATTTGGTCACCCCTGTGCTGTTACCTGAGCTTTGCTCTCTAGCAGTAATTCTGCTCATGTGAGTTCTTCCCTGAGTTCCTCTTGGTGGTTATAAATTTCCATGTCTGCCCCTGTCTGATGGCCAGGAAGGGGTAGATGTGAGAGTCAGAGGTGTTTTTGGGCTTCTATCACTTCCTCAATTGTGTCCTGTGGTACAATTGATGCCACAGCTAGTGCAAGACTGACTGCTGGGAAAGATGTCTGCCATTTCCAGGAGATCGTGTTTGCTTTCATACATCTGACACAGGTTTTCTCACTTGCCTAGTGAAATGCAGATGTTGAAATGATTGCATGATAGCGTCAGCTTAAGCCTAACACCTGGAGTACCCGAGGTGAATGTGTGTTCAAAAGACAGGCCATTTACATTTCTCCTGCTGCCATTTCAAATATGATCTCTCAGTTGTGATACTCTGTAGCAAGGCTAAAGAAATGAGAAGTGGATTAATATTTAATATTGGTACAAATTTCTTTGGTGCAGTTGGAGTTGGTCTTTGAGGTAAGCTTTACCAGCAAGAGAGAAAAAGGGTGTGTGCGTGTGTCTCCTGGAGGTCTATCCCTTGTCCCATACAGTGCCTTTGTCTGTTCTCCTGGATTAATGATTTTCTTTGGCACTGCCATTTTGGAAATGCCATGTTATGAGGGAACTAATTAAAGTATGGAGCACATTTTTATTACTTCCCTTCTTCCATTAAATTCATAAGATGGCTGCACTCAGAAAAAACATTCACTTCCAATCAACGTGACTTTGAGTTCTGGGGTTAGCCTTGAGGATATCAAGTGAAAACTACATAGGAATGTATGAGTATTTCCTCTTTAAAATGCTGCTTTTAATTTGGAAAAGCTTTTCATCCCTTTGGGATCATAACCCGTTGTATATAAAGCCTGGTATAATCAAGGTAGATGGTATTGACAGAATGACATATTCTGAACTTGAGCGAGAGGTCAGCAGTAACAGTGCCGGTGAGGGTTTTGCCACTGCCACTGAACATGAAGCTCTGCTTTAGCCAGATTGGGAGAGCTGGGCTGGTAATGCCCAAGTCTACTGTAGGATCAAAAAACTCATTCCCCATCAAGAAAGCTGTCATACAACTTGTGTGTTAAATCAACAGTTCTCCTATGGTATTTAAAAGGAGGCAAGGTTTTGATTCTGTGTGTCTAGAAAACTCCAAGTCTTGCATATTACTGACCAAACACTGTATATTGACTTTTCAGGACAGCAGGGAAAAGGGAAGCATATGAGAGAGCCCACTCTGGCCTTTGCCTAGCAGTGGTACAGCATTGCATCTGCCCATGGTGTTTAACAGCAGCTACGGCAGAGATTGTGCCATGCTCTTGATAGATAAACTGAATCCTGGACTAAATCATCTGCAGTATGGTTTGGGGTTTGGGGGTGGGGGTTTTTTTGGTCCTTTTACACCTCCTGCAGTGTTCTGGCATAGATCTAGTGGTTTTAGGACACTAAACAGGTCTGCGGGTGGCATGTGGTTTCTTCCCAACTTCAGTGGCTCCTGGCAGTGTGACTGTGGGCCAGTCACACCTGACAGCATTTTCAAATGCCCTGTATGACTTGAGACACCAGATGTGTAACCATTCAGACTGGACTCACTCATCAGGAGCACAGATCTGACAGCACTGAGTGGACATGCCATGGTAATGTCCTTTGAGAAGGTGTCAAGCACCTTTCCTGGCAGGGCCGTACCTGGAAATGGGATGTGATGCTCTGTCGTATGACCAGTTTATATTTGAGATCGGTATATAAAATGGTGTCTTTAATTTAGGGTACTAGTATCACTGGTTTTGTCAGTCCTCCTGTCCTTCTGCTGACATTTATCTTGGGGTGAACTAACTTCTCTAGGTTTTTTTAAAATAAAATCTTCCCTGATTTTTTTTGCTTCATTACAAGATATCAGACACATAATTTTTATATAAAAGAAAAGAAACGATCTACTTCTTAGCCCTCCATCAAAAGTAATATGATGTACTGTACAGTCCATGACACTGATTCCAGAACTGGCAAGTCTTAAACATCCATGAAAGATTTGCTCATCTCACAGTTGTGTTCCATTAGTCTATGGGGTCTTAATTCCAAAGACCAGTGGATCTTCAATATATAGTGCATCATGTTCCTAGGAGCCACCGCTGTAGCAAAAGAGTGTAGGTGCATATTTATGCTTCCCTGTTCTTAGCTTTTAATTCCAACTTAAATCAAGCTTCCCTTGTGTCAGAGACAGTTCAAGGTATTAAGAGGTGCTCAGACAGTCAGCCTTGCGCTGCACAGCGGAAGAGATGTGGGATGTTCCCACACACCCATGGTGGAGGAGCAAACTCTGTAACAGGCACTTGGAGTGGAAGTTCAAGTCTACTCTCACCTCCTTGCATTCTCACTGCTGCCTCTGAGGTTCCTCTCCTTGGGGTGTGCAGAGAGGAGTGCATTTCTCTCTGGAAATGTTTGGGTTTGTTGCATTCACAGGAAGTGCCAGCCTTAGAAACTGGAGGTCTGTTGTTTCTCATGATGGTACCAAATAATAGATGCTGTATGCCAGCCAGCTAATAATTGTATTAATCACTGCATTATGGTCTACTGCTTAATCTTTTTTCGTGGTAGCTCTGTGGTGCACATTAGCCTATAATTAAGTATAGCTTCATGAAATATGTACTGTGAGGCTTGTTTAATAGATAAACTATTCTCTAATTTATTTTAAAGTCCAATGACCTACATACTCAATGCTGAAAAAACCCCTCTTACTAACATTATTTCTCCCCAGAGATCTTCCATCTGAGCAAATCTGTTAAATGAAGTAGAGGAAGCTTTGATCCAAACTAGGCTAAATCCATTGGAACAAATGGCTGACACATGTATGTATGCATGTGTGTGTGGGAAGGGGATGTGAGGGGGGTCAGAAGAAGGAGAGGTGCAATTGTATAGTTTGCGAAACATCCAAATCTTCCTCTTAAAGTTGAAAATACGTCGCTTAAGACAACAATATTTTCTTGTACCTGTGGCCATGTTGTCTGCACATGTAAAAACAAAGCACTTCAGGCTCATGTGCATTTCCTGGGGCACCACTGAGGTCCCACCCTGAGATGGGGACTGAGCATCAGGCAGCTTCATACCTGCTGTGCGCACGGGAGAGCTGCACAGGGTGTTTAGCTAGGAGCTGGCCCAGGCTGTGTTAGCCACGAAGAGGGTTCCTTCCAAACTGAACATTTTCAGATTTATTTGAAACTGCGTATGAAGAACCCTTAAAGTGCGTAAATGCCTTCAGCTAACCTCTGCCCTTCTTTTTATTTTATCTTTAGAGAGCCAATGTCAAAATTTTAATTCACCCTGCTGTGGAATCTAAATGCCTATTTATTCAGTAAACAGGACAGATAGAAGAGTTCTCAGACCCACAGAGACAATATAGTTATTGAAGGTGGTTTGAATGACACCATTTCCAAGGAGTAGGAAATTCCTACACAACCTCCGAAACATTTAAAATGATGGTGCACACTATCAAGTTTGTCTAAACTGGTGTTATCTACAACCTGCTCAGCACTGATAAGAATGGCATATGTTGGAAAGACACCCTCTTAGGCTCTGTATAGCATTCCTTTCTCTTGCAGAAGCCGGGAACACTGCAGTTTTTAACTCCAGGTATGTTCCTGTCTTGTGGACTGCAGTGAGTTGCTATTCAAACTTGTCAGGAAGGTGATGTAGTCCAAGGAGTAAAGCTGGGGCTGTTCTGCCCTGTTTCAGGAGCCCTGTTGAGACAGGTACAGTTCATACAGAGAAGACAACACGCAAAAGATGTTTATATTCCTGGCCCTAGGCTTAGCTTTATCCCTCCCTCCAAGGGAACCAGGGGGCCCACCGGCTCATACAGGGAAGAGTAGATCAAGAGAGTGGAGAAAGCTTGCCATGACTGTGACTAAGCAGTATTGCTGTGACAGGAGGTTCAATTTCGTGCTTGTGCAATTGCATAGTTTGTGCCCAAGTTCTTCATGGCCAAGATCCTTGAGTTTGGCTCCCTTTTGCAGCTCTACTGGCCTGTGATCCATCAGCTGGAAATTTGCAGGTTTCTAGATTTGAATGTGTTGTTTATTTAAATAGATTGTGCCCTTTGTTTGGACTGCTACTATGAACTAATAGCTTGCTAATGGGAAGCTAGGCATCCTTGTCTGGGTCTTAAACACTACATGCAAGAGTGTGAGTGGGTTTGAATGGAAGGCAGAGCTGTATAAGGCCCATAAAACACTTGAGAGTTACATGGTCCTACCTGATGACTTTATTTTAAAATGGAGTGCACCTTTGTAAAGCATGTTGACAGGCAGCCAAGCTGTAACCTGAAGTTGCTATTAAAACAGTCATTAGGGAAAGCTTTGCTTTCTGTAAGACTTTGGCACTTTTTGATTGTATAAAATTGTTCAATCTTGAGAAAAAAAAAAAAAACCAAGGTAAAGTCTGATTAATACTGTAAATCCACAGAAGTGCAGTGGTCAGAGGCAGAGCTGATGCACCTCAAACTTGTAATTGCCCTGTGCACATTTTTAAAGGCAGTCAAAAATTGAAAAGGCCAGAGTGAAGGAAGTGCCTGCAAGATACAGACTGCAGAGGGTGAGAAGGTTTTAATGAGTAGGGGGAGCAGCTGCCCCTCACTGGTCTCAGACAGTACAGGGGCTGCCAGTGCAGGCTGGAGTTCTCAAAAAATGCCTACTTCGCTGAAGCGTGCATCATCTTTAAATGTGGATAACTTCTAGGTGACTAGTAGCCCCTAAAAGCATGAGCACCCTTCAGGTTGGCCAGCTGAGCTACTGTGAAATGGGCAGCAGGGCAAGGGGACTGCTGGCCAAAGCTGTTACTAAGACTATGGACTTCTTCCTGGAGGAGAATACATACATGGATTTTGTGCATCCTCAGGGCAGAGTCCTTATGCCATCTCCCTCTTGCACTATAACATCTACTAATACAATATTTGGGTTGCAACCAAAAGGTTGTAATAACCAAAGCTTTCTTATCGCAGGTTGTAATGTCTTGAGAAATGTGCAGGTGGTGGTGGTTACAGAAGAAAGAGGACTGTTTTAAAGGAAATGCATGAAAATGCTCTCTCGAACTTACCTTGTTCTTTTCTGGAAAGTTTTTTAGCAAATCTGGAGGTGCTGAAGTGATCTGTGCTCTTCAAAATCATAGCTGGAAACAGGTCATTTGAATCCTGCTTTGCATAAGGAAAATGAACATACTCCCCTTCCTCTCCCCACTTGCTCAGCATCCCTCTTTGCTGCAGGCTCATGGACTTGCAGTCAGGATGGTTGGTCAGGCTGTTTGTCAGAGTCCAGACAGTCTAAATCACTGGATCAGTGAACTGCTTCCCTCCTCCTCAGGAGTGCCCAGTGGACTGCAAAGCCTATAGACTGAATGAGTGTTTCTGTTTATATCTTTTCTTTTTTTTTTTTTTTTTTTTTTAGGCATCTTTTTTTTGCCAATGTTTTGACATAGTAGCCAAAACTAGTAAAACGTTTGGGCGAGTGGCCAGTGCTTGTTTTACTGAACAGCCTCAGAAACTGGAAATATCCGTGAACCTGAGGCTTTTTGAATGAGACAGTTGTAGTGCCAGATACAAAGAGAGCTGGGTAAAAACACCAGGCATGTTCAGGCTGCTTGTAACTCTCCTCCCAAAGAGCACTGCTCCCTCCCTCCTGCCCCGAGTAGCTCCAGGTGAGAGTGTTGGCTTTCCAGCCTGCACATAGGAAGGCAGTGCTTACCCATCTTGGCTCCTGCCTAATTGCACCTCTTCAGAGTGAAGGAAGTAACAGCCCAGGGAGGAGGAAACAGTACCAGCCTTGGATGTAGTGAAATATATGATGAAATAAACTAAATTGATCCACCTTGGTTTAGTCACCTCTTGGCTGCAGGAGTGGGTTGAGGCATAGGGAAGCACAGAATTGATGCTGGATGGTGCTCCAGCTTCTGGTGCGGCTGTGGGCAAGTCCAGGCTCCTGAAACCAGGAAAGGGGAAATAACACTTCTGTGGCATGCAAAGGTGTCACCAGTCAATTAGAGAGGGTCTGGGGGCTCTGAGAGCAGGAGGGTGGTTGGTAAGAAAGCTCCAAAGAAAGGCGTTGGAGGCAGGCAAGGGGAGAGGTGAGTGGTGGCTCCTCATTTATGTCTCTTCTGCTTTCTTTGGCAAAATTCCCCCACACTGAAGTGAGATCAGAAAAGGATCCTCTAAAAGGCTTTAAGATTAGAAATATGGTTTGTTCAAATAAAATACTCTTCCACCTCTACTTGCTTGTGAGCCAAATCCTGGAGAGAATTCCTTTTGCAAATAATTTTCCCTTTAACTTAAGTGAGAGGAAGACAAACAGCTTTAATTCTCTGCCTGATATCTAGTGAGACAGTCATGCTGCATTCATCACTATGGTGTCTGCCCCATTGTGCACAGACTTTCAATTAGCAGGGGTTCTGGTTTTGGTTTGGGGGGGGATTTTTTGTTGGTTTTTTCCCCATAGAAAACTCTCTCTTATTGCATGAAATCCTTTCATGCTGCCTGCTTGTTTTATTCTTGTGTGTAATGTGGCACAAGCAGCGTTCTGTTGTACTCACAGGAAAGAAGGCAGTCTGTAAGGGAAGTGCTTAATTTAATAAATTGCAGATTTTTGGTACATGGGATATTTGTTCCAACAGTGGGTTTTGCACTGCCCAAAATTTCAGTTTCAATTAACTTAATTGTATTCAATAGGCTGAATGAAAAGATCTTAAGTAGCATGTGAGTCAGGCTTTCAGAATGTGTGCTTGTAGGAGGCGGCTGCTGCCTGCTCAGCTGATGCACGGGAGTCCTGAGCCTTGGGAGCAAATGCACGGATACACAGAGTGTGCACGAGCTGTACGTCTTGCTCATTTTCCAGCATGTTTGAGGATGAAGGTTTGATATGCATGTCATATAAATGGTAGCACTTTGTGGCTGCAGGTGGTCGGTCTTTCTCTGCCTCCTTTTCCCCATGCATCCACATTCAGCTCCACATGCACATCCTGTCTTCCCTCATAAAAAGAGATACCATAATAAAAAAGAGGCTTTATTAAACTAATGCAATAAAGGCATTTTCTTTGAGGATTTAAACACTTCATTTTTAATAATAAAAATCAAATTGTCATTGTTGCACCCTGTATAAGTTTTATTCAAATCAGTCTCTAAATGCTTTGTGCCTAAGCAGCGCTCTCCTGAGATGTATGTATTCTAGCATTAGTTAAATGAGTTTAAGAACGAGGCTGTAGGCAGTGAATCTAGAGATGAGGAGAGTTCTTTTAAATGAGGGACTGATGTCATGCATTCAGCTATGCTGAAGGGTACTGGGAAACAGCTGGTCTCCCATTCACATTGATGGAAAACCAGTCAAAGTCCTTTGAGTTCTTAAGTTCACATGAGCTGATACGAACATGCCACTGCACGTTTTGCCCATTGATCTGGAAGAGTTGGTTAGGGAACAGGGTGCAAACACAGTTTTGCCCAGTGGAAGCTGTGACAGGATGGACATGAAGGTGCTTGGTTTGGCTAACCACTCAAAAATTTCCACTGATTATCTAAACAGTTTTGCTCAGCAGAATTGGACTGGACATGTTGCCAGGATAAGCATTTCTAAGAGGCTTCCAGCACTTCTGCTTCATATCCTAGCTGGAATTAGGAAGAAATGCAAGGGAATGGAAACAAAGCAGTGAGCGTTTGAAAATGAGCTTGACTCCTAAGAAGCCTACAAGTACTTCATACAGAGGTTCTTGTCAAGAGCTGTATACTTAGAGGCAAAGAGAAGTATTTTTAGAATTGTTGAATGTATGTTATTCAGCCCAGAAGACAATATTGAAGGTGGGACCTGGAGTAAATGCAGAGAGGCCAAGAGATGTCATGGTAAAAGCCTGCCTTGATGTGAGAAAAAAAACCACGCAGGTGGAGGCACTTTATTTCCTTGAAGGATTATGAGAAGTTAGTGCTTCTGCTGCAGAGCTCCCTGGGCTGACCTGCCTCCTCTAGCTTTCAATTGCAAGTAGGAGACAATTTTAAATATAAACGGTCATTTTAGACTGGCAAAATCAAGTTTGTTGTTGTATGCTGAAGGTACAATTTCAGTGCAGTTCAGGAGGGATGAGTAGCTAACCAGGGGTTCCTTGAGTGCTGCCTTTCATGCTGAAAATAGGCCTTGTGTGCTGAACTGGGATGCTGAGAGGGGGCAAGTTTACTTCACTGATCTTTAAGATTCAGATGTTGAATTTGAATAAATCCCTACATTTTCTGATCCTGATCAGAGTCACATCTATACCTGATGGGAAGCAGAATAGTTTTTCTGTTGAGACTGTCAGTTACAAGTACTGGGCTTAGAGTACTTGGAATTTTAAGTACTACAGGAGCAATATTTTTTCTAGTATTTCAGCATTTTCTCTGTTGCTTTTGGCAATAGCTGAGGTACGGAGAGGCACAAATAAACCAGAAGTATGAAAAAAGTGTTTATGCTTTTTTAGTCCTTCATATATATAATCTCCTTATACAGAACATAAAACCTGAGGTTTAGCACATTAGTTGGGTTTATTTAAGTTTTTTCCTTGGCCAACATTTTGATTGTCCAAAGCCTGTTTTGAACCTTTTTAACCTTAGTGCCTGCTCTTGCAGACATACTGCTTAGGTCTGTACGAGGGAGAACACAGCTCCCATCCAAGTCATTGGACGGACCTGACGCATGTGAGGTCCTGGCCTGTGCTTGTGAGTCTCCTACTGCCTGATGTCCCTCATCCTCCTCTGTCCCTAGGACATCAGTGTCTGGGCTGCACTCCAGCACGACGTCCTCACCCCATCCAGATTGCTGTTGAAAAGCTCTGGGGGCAAAACTGTCCTGCGTTTGGTTTGCTGTCCCACTGAGATCTCATTTGCACCCTTCCCAGGCCTGAGCCAAAGCCCTTTGGTAAGAAGGGAGAAGGGCTTCACTCACCTTCTGGGGGCTTTGGTCAAGCCTTTGCATTGGCCTCAAAGGCCAGTCCGTTGGTCCTTTCGATGTAGGAGTCAGTCTGAATAACATTTGCTCTATATTGTACTGCATTATCTTTCAGAAATTGTTCAAAAAAATATTTGTCCATGAGATTTGGGTTGTTTGTTCTGGAAATCCTGTAATTAATAAAAAAACAGAAATGAGTTCAAAAATGGGGTTTTATAGGATGAATGCAAAGCAAACCCCCACGACAGTGACTTTGCTGGCTTGAAGGACTACATTTCAGCTAGTTTGAAAAAACACTGTCAAAATTTCTCTTACCTTAAATAGATCCAATGATTTTTTAAATTTTGATTGGACATGTGCTTCTTTCTCCATCGCTGGTATTATATTTTTAAAGTCGATTATGGATCCGGTGTGTAATTTTAAAAAAGGTGCAAGTTCCATGGGTAAACCAAACTGTGTCTCTGCAGAACCCTTGTCTTGGGGTGAGCACACACCTCATATGCAAGTGTGGCTTGTGTGAACATTAAACTTTTCATCAGTTGCCTCATCAGCAACTGGTTTAAAAATGATGCACAGGAGTGGAAAAGCAAGATATTATCAAGCTACATGTCCTTAAAATGTATCCTAGGAGCTGTGTTTGGTGTAGAAGATCTGTTTGGCTATTTCAAATCAGTTTGAGACTTTCTATCCCCTAAAGATCTTTCTACAGGTTTGCAGAGCTGGTTACTCTACAAACTGCCAATTTTTAGTTGGTTTTGTTTTTTGTTTTTTTTTTAAATATGTGAGATGTAAGTTGGAATGAGCTAATTTAGCCAATGGAATTTTATAACAAATGTACGAATGCTGTGGGTTTCCCTCCCTCACCCCCTCCAGCAGAAGCATAATTTGCAGAAATGAAAACAGTCCCTGGCTGGCTTTAGGGTGTTCTCAAAAATAGAAACAGTAGGGTTTGTCTGGCTGGGCCAGTTTCCTCACCACACACCTGGTGTATATCACTTTAAAAAATACATTATGCCTCATTAAATTACAATTAAATGAAATCATGATCATTTGTTTTTCTGGAAGGAAGATGTTTTGCATATTGAAAGCCTAATTTGTTGCAGGTGACAAAAAGGCTGAACAGATTATTTAGTATCACTTTATTTTTTATAATGTTACTCACTGGTTAGTTTGTGTATATTTCAGTAGCTCAGAATTATATTATATGTAAATGTTATTGCTCTCAAGATACTTTATTTTATTGTCCTACCCTATCACTCAGCTATCTAGCCACTGTTGTTTACCAGCATTGTTTATCTTCAGTTGCAGGAGGACATGAGATTTTTCCCTCTGAGTCAGTTTTCCTATTATCTGTCCTGGTGTTTACATGGTTTCTAAGCTGCCAAAGCACTTGGAGGAGCTGCAGAAAAACCCTCTTTGCAACCAAGTTTTCTATCTGTGGGCCTGGAGCGGGGCATGGGGGAGCTGGACTCAGCCCCTGAGGGGCTGCCTCTGTTGCAGCACTGGGGAAAGGAAGGAGCTCGTCCCTCTCCCTGGAGCAGGTGCCTGTGTTGGGAGGTGAGGCTCCTGGCAGCTGTAGAGCCTGGTGACTGAGCAGCAGTGCAAAATACTGCTACGGCCCTGTAGCAGAGATGAGACCCTTGTAGAAGCAAGAGGTGCAGGTAGGGTTCAAAACCGCTGAATCTACTCCATAACAAGCTATTTCTGGTGATGAATCAGAGCCTCCAAGCACAAGAATTGCTATCTCAGGCAAGATACCTCTTAGTGCCGTGACCACTTGTACCTGTGAGACTCTGATTTACATAGGGAGTCAATGACTGCGCTGAAAAGTGGTTGCTGTCATGCTTTTACATACATTTCTGCTCTCCACTTTTGGAACTGGACATAAATTTAGCCAGGGTAAGATGGGAGGGAGAAAAAGCTGTCTTAGAGTCAGCTCCAGGTACCTTTCTCTCAACCTAAACTCTTTAATTTTTGAAGTTGATCTTTTCTTTTAAAAAAAAGTTATGTTCCTTTAAAAGACCCAGTAAATTAAGAATTTAGAGGCTCTGTGGAACTGGTATTTCATTTATTTACTGCATTTGGAGAATTTTCCACTGACTTTAAGGGAAAATTATAGTAGGGACTTGTTGTGTCAACCTTGGAATAGTTCAAGTCATGGCTTCAAGATTCTGTAATGTCCTTTTTTGATTAATTTCCCTCAATCTGTGAGCCTGGCAAACTTTGGAAGGCTTTTCAAAATGTCCCTAGCTTCTCTGAGGGGTGGTAAACCCTGAGGAAGAAGCCAAGTATGAGCATGCAGTTGTGTTGAGGTCACAGAGAATACCCAGAGGCCAGCTCAGGACCAGCCCACTACTGCACCTTCTTCAAACTTTTTCCCAGTGTAGACCTTTTTCACCAGGTGGCTTCTCTCTCTGATCCATCTTCTGACTGGAAGGTCCCACCATAGCTCCATTCCCAGTTCCAGTCCTTCTGGTAACTACTCTGATAATTGCAGGAAATTATAATTGGGAATCTCTTAGCTTGATTATGTAGATGAGGAGCTGAAAAGATGGAGCTGTGTGCAGCCTACCTTCAGGTTGTGTGTGGAGCTTGTTTTGAGCACTTCTGGCATCAACACTGCTGAAGTAGGGCTTTGCTGTATGTGTTTTAATGTAGGTGTTTAATAACAGATCACAGGTAAATGCAAATGCAGATACAGACACATCATTTGCTGGTCTGTTGGTTTTGTTAGGAAGTCTGGTAAACAGGATCAATATCTACTAGAAGAGTTGGCATTTGGTTAATTGGCCAACTGTAGTGGCAGTGTTTTTGGAGAAGGCTCTCTGATACGGAAGGAAATAAACTAAGACTAAATATTACAGGGTTTTGACCACATGGTTGTTTTCTAGTAACATTTTTCTTGCAAGAAAGAAGTAAGCTTTGACTATACTCATGAGGCAGTTTGCCTCGGTCGTGTCTGTAAAGCAACTGCAAAATGTTCATGTCAGCAGCGACCACTAAATTGTATCTGGGGCACCGCACATGGTTGCTGAACGTTGCTTCTCTCACAGCAGTAGGTCGAGGTGATCCCTCGGAGCTCTGACTGGGATTTCACACAGCTACTGTGTCCGGCATCCCTGGAAGCAGCAGTGCAGAGAGCCTCTGGGTTGTAGCAGGCAGGAAACGGGAAGGGTATTGGACTGCTTAGGGAAACATATTGGCAGAATAGCCTTTTAAAATAATGAACCTCCAACTGCCTTTTCTTATGATATAAGTAGTCGCGATGGGCAGAAATGATCCTGCTCTGCTTCTTTGCACACCAGTGCATTTAAACATCTATAGTTCAGGAAATTGCTGTTACTGCTTTTTGGAGGGAAATACCCATCTGTGAAGTGTTGGTTGCAAGGGCGTGCCTGGGGGAAGCTGGTGGCACACACTGTGTCCTTGTAGTTTATGTAGGCCCTGATCCAGGCTTGTGTGTTTTACCTTCAACTTCTAGATAATCAGTGGAACTGTTGAGTGCATACAGTTATGCATAAATTTAATCCCATTATTAGATTTAAGCCTCTTTTAATGACATTTTCATCTCTATAATTCCTTCTATTTTCTTCTTTTCTTTGGAAGTGCTGTGCTGGTTACCTCCTCAAATACTGGCTTTTGTAAAAACTAGGTGAATATGGTGTTCATTCATGGTTACAATGTGAAGCCTGTGGTATTTTAAAATGAGGTATGAAAGAATGGGTTAAATCCCTAAAGCTGAATTCTAGGGCTTTATTATTGCTTCATTTTTCTGCTTTCAGAAATGACTGTCCAAACCAAAATGAACGGACTGTTACATCAAAAAACAGCCAAACGTTTTTCTTTATAAACCTCCTGCACTGTTTAAATGTCGAAACTAAATTTACCAACCTTGGCAGATTTGTCAGAGATGAACAGGATTGCCAAGTGTTCCCAGATTCAAGTAAAGAGAGAGAGAGAGAGAGAGAGATCTAACAGCTCCTAAAATATTTGCAGCAAGCACCTGGTGGTAACTGCAATTTCTTCTATCCAATGCACCTACATTCCTATCCAGCATCTCCATACTCAGAAGCTTATTACAGTGCCAGAATAGGACAGTCCCAAAATAAACCCCAGCCCCCAGAAGACAAACACTTTCCTACAAAATATCCCCTCTGTGAGAGCCCATGAGATTCTGATGTAGGTTCTCAGTATTGCAACCCAGCTGGTTACACTAAACAATTTTTTTAAAAAAACAAAAAACCAACACATGACTGGGCTTTTTTTTTTTTTTTTTTTTTTTTTTTTTTTTAAATTTTTTGAACCAGGGCTTGTTGTCAGAGATCCTGCGTAAAGAAGAAGACCCTAGGACAGCTTCCCAGTCTCTCCTGGTAAACTTAAGGGCAATGCAGAATTTCCTTAATTTGCCTGACTCGGAGCGGGATCGTATCTATCAGGATGAGAGAGAGAGAAGTATGAACCCCAACGTGAGCATGGTGTCTTCAGCTGCCAGCAGCCCAAGCTCCTCCAGAACCCCCCAGGTAAGATACAATCCCTCGTTACCTTTTTGTTGTGTGCATTAGTCCAGGGAAGGGGTTCCTCTCCGCACTTCCCATGTTGCTCCCCTCACCCAGATGAGTTGTGGAAATCCTTTTGTGAGGTTTTGGAGTGGCTGTTAAGAGACGTTCAGTGGATTTCAGCAGACATAGTGATGATGATTCTAGCTTTAATCAATGCCATAAATGCAAAAAAATATGTAACAGTCGTGCCAGAAAGAGTGCGTGTGGGCATTACATACAGGCTGTTGATGTATGTCCACTAAATGGTTATTGTAGAATATATTGTAGGAAGACAGTGCACATAACATTTTATTTGTGTCCATTACATTCTGCAGAACACAGAGGACATTTCTGGGCTTGTGGAGAGGTTCATATAAGTTGCAATATAATGTGTGTAGTGAACAGAGGTCAGCAATGAATTAGACATTGCTAGTGCATTCTGTATTCTGCATAGAAAATCACAGTTCTTGCTTGAATTAGAGATTTACACAAGTAATTATTTGAAGTGCAGAAAGTAGAGATGGGCAGGGTGCTTGGAAGGCAGATGATGCTTTACAACTCCAAACAAGCTGTCATCTCATAGACTTAACTGCACGTGTTTATTAACGTACTGTTGCCGCCCACTTCCCTGGATAGGTTGTTTCTTTGAACTGAGAACGTCCACATACTACATCATAATAGTCATCCTCCCTTTTACCAGATTGCTTGCGGTCCCAAATGTATATTCTGAAAAAGTGAGGGTGCTTCCACAGAGGTGTTGATTAACTCCTGTCATGACGTTTGCCTAACCTGAGTTTGAAATTTCAAACTGTGCAGATGTGATGGGTCAGTTCTAGCACTTCTCTTGATCTTTAGTAAATGGGCCTGTATAACCCTCCTGCTTTGGTGCTTTCACAGTCATGTAGTCTGCAAAACCTTGGGCTGTGTTAGCCATGCTCAGTAATACTATTATAAGCATTTCTCATATTGAATGCTGTCGCTACAGCTGATAAAAATAAGTAAGCATAGGGGGGGAGGGGGGCATACTTTTACATGCAAGCTGATCATCCTTAAGGAAGGTGTATTCATTTTGTAGGAACTGTTGAACTTGTTCAGTTTAACCCAGGCATTTCGGTGCACTTCACCACAATACGTGATGTAAAGAACTGTTTTCAATGAAAGCAAGCATTTCCTGCCAACCCAAATTTGACACTGAACTTTTATTACATGGGAAATTCATTGTATACCTCTTATCTTTTTTAGTTACCTTTCAGTGAAAACAAGATTATAAAGGGAACTATTTTAATGTTTAAGTAGTGTATCCACTTTTTGCATTTGTATGTATTAATGAAGAATTAGTTTATTCTTACTTAAATTTATTGCAATAGATTTTGCAACTAGAATCAAATAACAGACGGAAATGGAGAGTTTAGATGCAATCCAGTGAGAATAAAAATTGGGGCTGTTGCCCCATCTTATTTCTCTGTCGAAATATGACATTTTCCCTATGTTCTAGCTGTGACTCGTAATTTAAAATGATGGAAATTTTGCCTGCCTTTTTAAGAGCTAAGTGTTTCTAGAAAAACATACTCTAGAAGTATAAAGCAGCTCATCCTTGCCTTATTTCGGCTTGAAGAATCCGGTAGAATATTGTGAGGTTTTTAATCAGCAAAAGCAATACACAAAGGTTTGTGTACCCAGTGCTCGCCTTGTGCCCGCTGGATAACATTTCCCCAGCCCTCAGAGGGCCAGCACCAGTCAGCACAGGTGCTGTTTTGACAACTTGGACACCTCTGCAAATGAGGCTGCTTCCCAGCTCCCGGGCAGGCAGCACGGCTACTGCGCTTCCCCATATGCCTGGTATTAGTTCTGACGAGACAAATGCCATCCTCGCGTGCAGCGCAGCCATTCCCGGCAGTGTTGCCTCCCCAGGCAGGTATATACCTACCCCAGAGTGGGGTGCTTTGGGGCAGCAGTGGTAGGAGCTGTACCATCCTTTCAGGAATTGTGTTTGGGTGCTGGAGAAGTTGGTGGAATAGCATTTGGAAATGCAGTTTCCATAGATACCGATCTCCTGCAGCAATACTTCTGGGAATGATGCTTGAGTGTGCCGGGTAGAAGAGCACTGGCAGATACCTGTGGAAATGCTGGTGCTGGGGAAGTTGGTCAGGCAGGTGTAAGGGCATGCAGAGTACCCCCACGCGTCTGTCCCTAACTCTGAGCCAGCCCCGAGCCTCCCTCATGGGGTGTCCCCTGCTCAGGGCCTGACCCAAGCTGAGAACAGCAGATTGATCTGGCAAAGGGGTGTGAGTGCTGTGGGAAGACTCTGAGCTGTTAGGGGTTATTACATGCACATGGAAGACCAGTAGTAACGACTGGGTTTCAGCACTCTGGCACTGCAGTTGCAAACACTTCTTTTCCTTTTTTTTTCCCACACTGCTTGCAATGAGACATTTCAATAATGGCAAATTCCTTCTTAATATCAAGACCAGCTTTGAATTTAGGCCTCTAACATGAAATAATTTATTTTAGTAACTGTGATATTTTGATTTGGTACTTGCCCTACCTGTTCTGGTGATTAAATAAAAAATGGCACAGCTTTCAGGGTGCATAGGGCAAGCTTTTTTCTGATGTGTAGCTGTGGAGCTAGCAGTATAGGAGACCCATGCAAGATGGAGCTGTATTTTAAATTTTCTTTTACATGCCAGTTTTGTTCTTCTCAGGATCTCAGGCCTCTGTAATGGCCTTTGAGGCTGTGGTGACCTTGGCTGCTGTGCTAGCCAAAGGCTCCAGTGACTGGGAAGGTTTTTTTCATACCCATCAAAGCACTGTAGGGCCTTTGGTAAAATTAAGCTTCCTTAAATGAGTCCTGACAGACTTGGACAGTCCTCTTCCTTCCCATGATCTCTCTGTTGTTTCATTATGTTTTCCACAATTGCCCTAACTCTCATCTATCTGTGAACATTGAATTTCAGAGTGTGATGTTCCTGTTGGTCCATCTGTTGGGTTGTACCCTACATGTGTTCATGGTCTGTGGATGGCAGCGAGCCTCCTGGGGCACGGGTGGCTGTGGTCTGCCCCAGGAGCTGATCAGCTGCCCCCACCTGAACGCGGGGGGCTTGCCTTAGCAAGAGCAGGAACATCTTAGGCCCTTTCTATGCAGGTCCTGCCTGCAACAGGCAAGGAACAAGCCCAGAGGGAGTA
The DNA here is from genome assembly GCF_965140245.1 of Athene noctua. Classification (NCBI taxonomy): domain Eukaryota; kingdom Metazoa; phylum Chordata; class Aves; order Strigiformes; family Strigidae; genus Athene; species Athene noctua. Next base: position 39,085,740 of record NC_134043.1, on the reverse strand, counting down.
CCTGCTGAGCTTGGCAGGTAGGAAAGGCAGAAGATACAGGTTGGTTAAAGCTTTATCTGGAAGCAGTGAGAAGAGTGATTAGTCTAGGTTGTTATCTTGATTGGATTTTGTCTCCATTATTAATGTGGCCTTTGGTACAAAAATGATGTTAGGGAGAGGAAGATTTTGAGGACAGCAGAACAGAAAGAAGAGTTCAGAAGGTTTGGTTTTGCCTAGTTAACCTTCTCATTAACAAATAGGCCTTTGGGCGTGTCTGCTTAGTTAAAAATTAACATTAGATGTACTCTAGCAGGCTTCAACACTGGCACAAAACCAGGAGCCAGCTGAAAAGGTTTATAATTGGGCCAAATATTTGAATGTCACCAGGGTTTATGAGAGGCTTGGATCTATTGGGAAGTGTGAGCTTTGCCACATAGGTTGTTTTGTTTCCTATGACCTTTACATCTCAAGAGAAAACAGAGATTTTATATCAGTAATCTATGTATTTCCCTTAAAAGGTGTAAGGGGTACTGTGATCAGTCCTGGTATCTCTCCTCTTTGAGGTCAGGAAAGCAAATGAGATCTGTCTCTCCAAGGGGCTGCTGGTGCCGGGAGCACTCAGCGAGCATTGCATCGCCCTTGCTCCCTCGCCTGCTGGTGCGTTCTGGGGATCGCCATGGCCAAGGGGCTTTAAAATGAAAGTCTTGTAGCAGCCTGCTGAACTGTATTGATAGAAGCCTCACAGGGGTAGTCCAGCCCGGGTAAAGTACTGGCAGCGTCCGTTATTGTCCTTCATTTGTCACAGAAGCTGATGGGAAATCATTCAATTAAAAGGAGTGCAGTGGAATACACAAAATCTCAATATGAGTTTAGGAGAATGAGGGCAGCACATCAAAGGCATGCCAAAACCCAGCTTTATGAAATGATTTTTTTTTCATTTCTACTGATTTCCTAGGTGAAATTAGGTGACTATCTGGCTAGCATAATGATGATAAGGCTGGGAAACCATACATACTCAAATGACATACGTATAGTTTTAATAAAGGATGAGGGAGACTTGAGGGAGTGCATTAAATTGAGTAATAATTTATTATTTAGAGACCTCTACCCATTTACTCATTTTTTCTGGGAGAATTGGCTCTTCCTCCAAGGTGTAGGCCACTTTTAGAGAGGGGGGAGAGGGTAGAGGCTGGTGTCTCTGCTGCAGCAGTTAGCTGGCAAAGCCAACTTCAGCGACTGCCTGCAGCTGAGTGCCCCAGCTACCTATCCTGTTGTTGAGCTGCTCAATAAACATGCTGGGAGAGGGAGAGGGGGAGAGTTGACAGGGCCTTGCATGTCCTATAGGAATGCACTGCAATTATTTCCAATCACAATTAACCTGATTAGAATAATGGACAGGAAGTGTCCCTCTGTAGCTAATGCAGTTTGGCATCAGCTGACTGAAATCCTTTGATAATTTCTGCACAGATGGCTGGGCTGAAAGCAGCACTTTTTTAATTATTATTTTCATGGTCTCTTGGTAGGCCAAAACCTCGACACCAACAACAGACCTCCCCATTAAGGCGGACGGCGCCAACGTCAACATCACAGCTGCCATTTATGACGAGATCCAACAAGAGATGAAAAGGGCCAAGGTATCTCAAGCTCTGTTTGCCAAAGTGGCTGCCAATAAAAGTCAGGTGAGTGGTAGAGGGGATTTTGTTATTGCGGGGCTTTTTGGGGTTTTGTTTTTAAAGCAAACTCCGGGATTGGAACTAGACCCATCTCCTCCTCCCACCAATAAAAATACATCTGTTCCTACAATAATAATAATCTTCATCTCTGGGGAACCTGTCGTGTTTTTGGCCTTTGCCTGCTTAAGTGGTTTCCTTTTCCCTTTTAAAATAGGCTGAGAAAAGGTTCAGCTCACAGCCAAGCTTTTTCTCCTCTTTCGTACAAACATGCCTGTCTTTTCCCACTTGTGGTATATAACTTACACCTCAGCTAGTGGGACAAGGACTTTTCAGAATGATGGTATTCTTCTCACTTGGCAGGTAAAGAAATTGTTTTCTTCAGTGATAAACCAAGGGAAGGCAATAGGAAACCACATATTAGGCAGGTGTTTCCTTTTTTTTGCATGTTGTATGTGCTGCATACGGTATGGCCATGTGAATAATTCACATCAGATCCAGTCATTTTTACAAAAAGGCATGAGAGGGCACTGCAGTGAGTTCTGCTGGATTAATTTCCACCTTGGGTGTAAAAAATACATGTGGGCAAACCTAGGTCAGGATGAGATTCTTGAAGAGAATCCATTAATTTAAAAATTTCATCCAACTCTTTAAAAAAATATAGTGCGCCAGAAGGGATTTTGTGGAAAGGAAGACAGACAGAATTTTTTGTAGGAAGGGCAGTAAGTGGACTGGAGACCGTTGGAAGAAATTGTTTACTTGGTGAATAGGGCTGCTTCTGGTCCTGGATGAAAGTACTCAGTTGTGCTAGGAGAGGGCATCAATATGCACAGAAAAATGCACAAACGTGTCTGTGACAATGAAAGAGTGGGCTAGAGGTATCTAGATGCACATACTCTGCAAAATACGTATTTTCCTCTGTGCAAAGAAACAACACTGCAGTCATTAAAGTAGATGTAAAATAAGAGGTTGAAAGGCATATAAACAAAGCATCAAAGGCTATCAAAGCACATGGGAGGGCCTTGTCCTTGTTACAGGTATTTGTGCCCTGACACATGGAGGTCTGATTCATTTTTCTTTCCTCATCTAATCATTAATTTTCTTTGCCTTTTGCTTTCTCTTGTCAGGGTACAAGGGTTACAGTCTGCAACCCCTCTACCCCCCAACAAAATCCCAGGCACAGTATGAAATACATAAAAGGAAAATACCATGGAACCCTCTTAAACTGTTAAATGCATAAAAATCTCCTGTACCACATGGCAAAATATAATGAGAACTGGAGCTGTTAAACGAATAAAGCTGTTAAAAGCATAATGCCACTTGGCACAACTACTGTGCATTTAACGGTTTTCCACTGTGTAATAAATGACATATGTGGTAAACGTGCAGTAAATATAAAAACTGCACAATTGATTTTGCAAACGTGCCCCTTATTCTTTACTCCATGCAGATATCAAAGTTCCACCCAGAATCCGGACTGGACAGCTTTTAATATGGAGTGTTTAATGCAGACTGAATGCCAGTCTCTCTGAGGTTTGGCTTAAAATTGCCTGTGAGCTTCCTGTCATTATACCCAGAGGCTTCTTGAAATAGAGAGGGACTGAACCACCCAACAATAATTTGGGTGGCTCACCAGCTTTCGTCTGTGCCAGCTTGAGTGTGCTTCTCTGGCAGCATTGCACACCAGCACCAAAACAAAAATAATCTCCGTAGTCTTTCACGTGGAAAAGGAACAGGGCAGATTTTAAAAGCCAGATGCAAAAGGTTAAGAAAAGGATCCACAAATGTTATTGTTTAAAGCAAAGTTGCTGCACATAAAGGTTTTGTTTCTTCAGCAGCAGCAAATAAAGAAGTGTTTCTGAGGCTGATGTTTCTTTTGTTTCACAGCCCTGCCAAAGCAATACTGACTCCCTGGGATGACCCAGCATTCGCCATGCTGAGATGTCATAGTGCTCTGCTGGAGCATGAAAGTGGTTTATGGGGGCACTGGAAGGCAGGGACGGAGAAGCTGTAGCCAAGAACCATAGTGGTATGGGGCCCCCCCTGCCCCAAAGCCTACCTGCGTGCCTGCCCCCCAGCCTGACTTGGCATGCCTGTGGTGTCCCACCGCTGGCTGGGGTGCCCTGTGGCCAGGAGGAGTGCCAAAAGCAAGGACACAACTGCTTGTGTAGGGGAAAGCTGCTGGCGTGGTGGGGTGGTCGGCCTGTCGCCTTAGGTCTAGCTCGTCTAAAAACCAGTGGTGGAGCTTTCCTAATGCTTTATGCAGGCCAGTTGTGGGTATTTCTGGTGAAGATGCTGCTGATTTCAGCAGCTGAGTTACATGGTGGGAAGTGCTCATCGAAAACTGCCCATGTTTGCAGAAGAGAGAATTTGAAAGAGGGGAAAAAAGAGCCAGTCTGAGGGTTTGCTTGGACTCTCCGCCAAGGTTCGTTCACTTGCTGTTCTCCACAGGCCTGGCTTGCATTGCATTGGCTTCCTCTATTATTCCCTCACCCCAGACTACTGAGAGGCTTCCAGTTTGCTAACAAGGCATGTGTTATGTTGGGCGCTGCTATTCTGTCAACAGCAATCCACGGTGCTGTGAGATCTTCACAGTTTTAGCAGCCAGTGAATCTCCGACAGGGCTGTTTTGACATTTTATACACAGGGCTGTATGTCATGTACCCGAGAGAGCATCCAGAGCCAATGGAGGCCTCATTTCGTCTTCTGTCTTCGTACAGGAAGAGTGGTACCCACTGAGAGCAGTTATTGCAAGCAGCATCATCTACTGGAGGAGTTAATTGACCTCTAATTTAACAAGGGGCCATCTTTATTCTTAAGTAATGGCAGAGTCTCAGTTCAGCAACTAAAGGGAAGGGCAGCTGCTAGAAACAAAGGTCACAAATCACAGAGCTCACAAGTCAACATAAAAGCAAGGAGCAGGGTCTCGTGGAGGTACCAAGGTGGTGTGATGAGACTTCTCTAAGGGAATCCACCTTCATAAAGATCTTAAGAGATTAATTTTAGACATAGACTTACTCATCATTTATTTACCTTAATATGTATTTTATTTATTGCAACTTATATCTAGACATTTTTAGTCTTTTTGTGAAGTGCTGTGCATCTCTTTGTATTTTTGAAGACAGCAGGAGCTGAGGGGCTTAGTGCCCTCCAAACACAGTCTCCAAAGCTGTCATCCTATTTTAGTTGCCAGCTGTTAGTGATGTATCCACTGGACAGCATGCTTCTCTGGGGATGACGCTTGCTAGTGCCCTTTGTCCTTTAAATGGCTAAGCCTGAAACTTGTATTATCACGTTGGAGTGTTTCTGAGTGTGGCTGAACACCAGGATTTGGTTTCCAATCTGCACTTTGGGCTCTCCTGGTTATATTTAATTCACAAGGAGATGGGTTTCTAGTGTGCCATTTCAGAGAGGTCTGGGTGGCCTGCGTGTCTCCAGAGCCAGACAGTGGGACAGGCAGAGACTTTGACTTTGGGTTGTTTCAGGTTTGGGCTGTCAGTCTTGATAATGGCTTCAACAACCAGTGCTACAACTTCTCTACAGTACGACTTCAGGAAAACCATTTTCCCTGTGACCATGTGCCAGTGCTTCTGGAATACTGTGCAGCAGCATCACCCCTCTGGCCTCTGCTAGCGAGAGTCACAGCAGAGGCTATGCTCTGCTCAGCAGACATTTTTTTTAGCCTGTGTGCAATAAGTTTAGGAATACAGTTTATAATAAACAGTCACTATCAAAATAAATAGTGAACATAGGTGGCTGGAGCCCTTGTTGACAGTCTGAGAGAGGACAGAATTTGTATGAACATGGAGACCAAACTTCCCACAGTTCTGCTAGGGCACAAGACTCTCCTTAATCAGGCTGCGCTGGCATGGGGGAGCTGGGCACATGGTGCTGGGGATCTGCCCCAGTCAGGGCAAATGGAAGGATTTGACCTTTGCCAGTCCAGTGAAAACAAAAAGTAAACACTTGAAAGCGAAATTCTTCCTCAAGGGACTGGAATTTGTTTCAGTTGCACCACAGTAAAGCAAGAGAGACCTCGTGGAGCAACATTTGAAAAAATGTTAGGCTGGCAAAGCTTGGTCGCTGGTTCTTATCTTTGCCCTGTATAAAAATGAACAAACAAAAAATAAACTTGCCTCAGGGGTTGGAGGCTGGGGGAAGAAAAGCCCTTCAGTTGAGGCCCTTCAGGTTAAGAGAAACCCAGGGCTATGGATGGAAATCACTATGACGGTTCCTTGCCTCTCCTCTGACTTCCTTTTTGTGTTGAGATCCCTGCCTCATTGCCAGGATTGTTTGGGAGCCTGTTCTCTGGCCAAGGGGGGTGATAGCCCCTCAGTAGGAGCCCATGCTGGATGGTTCTCAGCATCACGACCACCTGCCCATGCCCTCGCTCTGAGAAGAAAATAGAGGTACTGCGAGAGGGATGAACAGCGTCACTCTGGGGCAGGGTTAGCTCTAGAAACCCCTTATTTTGTCCTTCCCTCTCTCCTTCCCCAGTTATATTCCCCTGTATACATTTGACATGGTGGGACGCCTTCTCTCCCCCTTTTAGCTTATAATAGGTATTTTCTGTGCCCTTAAACTAATTAGCTTCCAGTGAAGATGAACAGCAGCTAGAAAAAACAGCTGGTGATGAAGATGCATAGCATATATAGTGTATGCATATAGGGCACTTCTTACTACTGTGGCATCTTGGTGCCTTTATGATGATGTGAATCTCTACACCTGGGGCATATCTGTTTTACTGATATTTTGATGTTCCTGTTACATATGGAGGAAATACAGAAAGACATTTCTCTCCTTGACTGAACTTAAAATTTCTTTGAAGTACCTTTGGGCATTAACTCATTTTTTACAGTCTTCTATTTGCAGTCACAGTGTGACCCCCATTCAGGACGGCATCTGCAGCAGTGCATGAGCCTCTCAGCAGCTGAGTGAAGCAGGGACAGTTGTGGAACTGGGGCTTTGCTCAGGAAGTCCTTGGCAGACCTGGGAGCTGATGGCGGGCTGCTTGCCCTAACCACAAGCCCACACTTCCTCTCCAGCGTGGGGAGAAGCTAGTTTGAACTTGGCACGCTGGAAATATCCTCAGTGCACAGCATCCTTCCCTCTGAGGCCAAGAGCTGTAAGCAGACGTGATGTTCCCATGAATCTAAGATGCATCAGGACTCATGTACCTCATTCATTTTTTTGTATTGCTTTGTGTTTTATAATGCTAGTGAGAAGCTGGCCCTCATGAAACTGGCCCTCATTGAATTTTGGGGGAGCAAAAGTACAGAGCATTTCAGAAAATTCGGTCTATTGAGTGATTAACCTTGAACTGTATCAAAATGCTCCAAGTAAAGCTTCTCAGGTTCAGTCCCCCTCCCCCGGCCCTCATCAAGAATTCATTGAAGCCATGACAGAACTCTCCATTACAGTTAGTCTTTTATCCATTTCAGCTTTCTTGATTAGGTTATCTTGAATCATTAGGGGGTTTATTTATTTTAATAGACACTTATTGGATTCATGGAAAGAGAGTTTGGCGACTAAGGAACAAGAGCTGAATATTATCTGGCTCATTTCACGCTGCAGAGAGTCCCAAACTGAGCAGAGGGAAGAGGAGCTGAGGAAGTTTGTCCAGAGGACTCCTGCTATCCCATGTAGAAAGGGAGCTTTCCCTGGGGAACGCAGTATTTCTTTTCCTAATCTTTCAAGACTTGCGTCAATCATTGCTGCTTTTTTTTCTTTTTGTCACATATGTTGACATTTTCTGCACTGATGATGTGGGTGAGGAAATGGCCTTTTACATTTATTTTTGAGATTTATTCCTGAATCACTCTGACTAAAAACTCTTCATTTGCCTACTCATGCTTTCACTGGAGACCCTAGAAAATGTCAGCGCAGAAAGTTAACTGTATTATTATTAATTTCAATGTAAGTGCAGGGAAGCACAAGGTCAGTTTAGTTACAGTTTTATCCAGGCTTGAAGTGCCTTGTGGTCCAGCCCAAGCAGAAAGGCTGCCTGTGACTAAGTCACCATGGACACGCAACTGCCACCTCCTGCAGTGGCTTTCAGTAGAGATGCTACTTGACGTGTAAGTGGTGGCCTGCAGCCCCAGCATAACTGAGCCTGAACTCTTCCCACATGCTTTCTTGTCCTTAATCAGAAATTTGGTCCTTGGCTGACTGCAAGTCAGCAGATCTGAAGGAAGCAGTTTTGGGCATCAGGATATTTGTGCGTACCATCACTAAGCACTGGAAAACCTGACCTTGTTGTAGTCTTGTACCTCTGTCTCCTGGAGCAGCCTCCCCTGCTCCAAGGTAAGTCTAGCAAAAGTGAAAGGGTCAAGCTGGTAAAAAGGACCCAAGGATAAGTGACAGAGAACATGGCTCACAATTGCTGCACCAGCTAACTGTCCCTCAGGGGGCTTTGAGAGCGCCAAGGCTAATGCTTTGGTGCAGTAAGCACACTGTTTCTTTAACAGCATAAAAGCACAATGGGAATGGCTGGCTTCCTGCAGATTTTTGTTGTTGTTTGCTTAGCTATGTGGAAATGTATTTGATTAGGAGACAGAGAGAGAGGTTAAAAATAGGACATTAATATGATATTATTTGTTTTATCAAATAAAATGCTTAGAAAATGTTTATCTTGTCTCATGAGAACAACAAAAATAGAGGCCAGCACTTCTCTGCAGCTCTCTTTAATGAGCTAAATTGGGCTGCATTCTCAATGCCTGTAGAAGTTTTGGGGTGAAATGAAGGAAGTTCTGAGCAGAATTCCTTGTAACCACAAGCACTGGGTGTGCCTGACTGTAGAGCCAAAAGCATCCTTTAATTGTGCTGTTTTTCCTCCTCTTATTTTTAATGGAAGACATTCCCATTTGAGAACCTTAGAAGCTGACATTAAGGGCTGGATTCTGCCACCCATATTGACACTGGCACATATCAAACTCCTGGTAACTCTGTGGCATTCAAGGGGGCTGTGTGTGCGGTGGAGCAAGACTTAGGATGTGCAGGGGAGGCAGGATGAGAAACAGCGTATCACAGATCTGGGGAAGGATGTGTTGTTTGTTAGATTTTCAGAATACACTCACAGAAGTTGGATTTACTTGTAGTGCAGTGAGCTCAGATGTTGTGGATGAGTGGGGGGAAAGGTGGTGAGATAGTGTCTCCTTCTCCACTTTTCTTCTTTATGCCAATAAATGTAGCTATAGATGAAAATTCACTGTGAATGGCTGTAGCTCCAAGAATCTCTGTATGTTAGCATTTCTTAGATGAAATAATTCTCCTGGAAGTCTCTGTGTAACATACACAGACCCAAAGAAATAAATAAAAGAAAATAAAAAAAATGCAACCAAAAACCCCCAAGTTGAGATTTTTAACAGAAAAAGGAGATTTGCATATTAATAATTCATGAGTTCTCATTGAACATGCACGAAGAAACGGTGCTATTCAATAGAGAATACTGTCATCTGTCACTGTTTTATTTGACATTTACACTTTTTTTTTTTTTTGCCTGGTACTGCAAAACTTTCTTGGATGGCGTGCTAAGATTATTTAAATAATTAAAAAAATCCGATGCAGACTTTTCATCTGTGCATGGGGAAGGCGGTTACTTGCAATCATAAAGAATGTGTGAGTAAGCTGCAGCGCTGTGTTTTCTCACATATTAGCCAAGCTATCACCTAATAATCAGCCCCAAAGAAGGATAGATAGGGTCTTGAATGGATGGGTGAGAGAGTGAATGCTTGAATAAATAAAGGGAAGGATAGGAAAAGAGCAATGAAAGGACAGATTTGATGGAGAAAAGTGTACACATGCACACAGTGGGTATGCGTGTGTATGCGTGGGGGTGAGTGAATAATGGCTGTTGTGAAGAAAGCTGCCACAAATACATTGCCGTTGCGGATGCAAAAATAAATATTTATAAATGGCGTTGGGGGAGATCCAGTCCCGCACAACGTGAGAGAAGACAGGGCATTTAGCACAATGACAATTCAGAGTTAGGCGCACCTTGCAATTTCTTGCTAATATTAGGCTCATGAAAATCTTTCTGCTCTGTAGGTTAGTTATTATTTATAAAAATCACAGAACCAGCTGATACATTCATAAGCTAATTATTGTAGCAGCTGGGTACACATGGTGCAATATGTCTGAGGCTGTGAAGTATCACAGATTTCTTGGGGCCTGCTGTGGTGGGGGTGTGCTGTTGAAGGCTAGATCCCTTAATCTGATCAGCCAAGCAAATACTTTGTGGGGAAACTGGATTAATATCTCTCTAAATACCACGGATGTGCTTCACCTTCAGAACCAGGCTCCTTTAAACGTGCCATTAGCTTATCTCCTTTGGGGAATGGAGACGTTCTCAGGTGTCCTCAGGATGGCGGGGTCTTTGCCTGGTGCCTCCCTTTGCCAGAAATTAATTTGGTTTGCTCATGTCTGCACACATGGTCACACTGCAGTCTAATCTTTTCCCTAATAGCTCCAAGGTCAGGACCTCGCATGTTGCCAGGCAAATTGAGCACTATCCTTCTTAAAGACTAATGGCAGCGAGTGCCTAGTCCATAATGAGGCCTGTAGTGTTGCTCTAAGTGATTGTAATGAGTGCTGATTATAACGGGACAGATAAATCAAAATGCAGCACTTGCCATCGGGCTAGCTGGTCCAACTCTGGGAAGTGGAGGTGGCCCCGCTGAGCTGTCCCCGGGCTCGGCCAGGGCTGGGTACGGCACCCCGAAGCCCCGGGGAAAGCCCCAGGAGCCATCCTCCCCCAGGCCTGCCCTGCACAGGGCTCCTGCTCCACCAGCTGCGGGGTTTTGTGTGTATTTTCTGTTAAACCATTGGCCTTCATGCTACAGAATCCCTTGGGAGATGTTAAACATACCTGCTTGAAACATTTGAAGGAGTTCAGTTGGAGACTCACTCAGATCACTGCAAACAGGGAGAAATGGGAGCTTATTTTTTCTACAGATGGTTTATTTTCCATTTCAAAAATTATTTCCTTTGTATGAAGGAACCCCTGAGAAAACACTCTGGAGCTGGGAGATTTTCTTCCTGTCTTTTTTTCTAAAAGAGAGAAAGTTTTGGGGGATTTCTGAGTGGAGGAAAGGGAAAGAAAGAGAACGGAGGGCAAGGGATGTGGCCAAACCACATTAAAATGCAGACATCACCTGGCTGAGAGATTACCCAAACACCAGTCAAAGCACTTTGAAAATATAATACAGATTTTTTTTTTTCCCTAAGTAAATGATTAGATATCTTGTTTTCATCCTTGCCCCCCCCCCCCCCAACCCTCCCAGTTTATTGCAAGAAAAGATCAGGTCTGCACAAATGTGGCCTCTCACTTGTAAAAACAAGGCAGTGTTGTGTTACAGATTAGTTTATAAATCCCTGGTGGCTTCACAGTTCAGTGCCTACAGCTGCTGCAGATGGGCCTGGGTTTTTGTCTCTTCGCTGTGCTGCAGCCGGCAGTTGAAGGAGAAAATGGAATGATCAGGTTATTAACATGTAGGCCGTGAGGAAGAGGCTGCACAATGAGAACAGCTGGTGTTGCTGTCTTGGCTGATGCAGCGGAGATAATCAAATCTTGCCTTTTTTGGGGGGGTGAAGGCAGAAGACACAGTGGAGAGTAAGACAAACAACAGCTTATGATATTATATACGGGGTTTAGAGTGCACGGTAGAAGTTGTCAATGGCTTACAAGTTGTTATACAAAAAAGCAATACCAAAAAACCCCCACATGGGCCGGTAATGAACCTGACTGTTCAGCTTCCTCTAGTTGCTGTTCGGAAAAACACAGTTTTGGCTACTTCTCTTACTGAACATTTTTAACATTGATCAAGCTATCTTTTAGGTATTGTAAGGTGCCTGTCAAAATGGTGTCAAAATGCTGAGTTGTAGCTCGAAAATGATGGGTTATAAAGCTACTAGGTAAAATATTTTGACAGGATTCAGTAAGGCGCATTGACAGCATCCTCAGCATTATCTTCTCATATTCTGTCATTTGCATTGCGTCTCCTGCGCGCAGTCACAGGAGGAGAGTCGTTGTCCCCAGCCCCAAGTGGGGCCAGCTGCGGGCAGGCAGGAGGGGGCTGGCTGTGTCCCCCCCACCCCAGGCAGGTGCAGCAACAGCCCCCATCCCTGGTTAACGTGCCAGGGATGCTGGGTCACCGCCACACACACTCAACACTCACAGGGCTGTCCTCACCTTGACAGCTATTGCTGTTGTGCTCTCTGGTTGGCTTTGTGTTTTAGAGTGGTTTCCTCTTCCTGAAGCGCTGGTGCTTCCTCCTCTGGGGGTCTGAGCTCTCAGCCCCTCTGGAGAGGTCCTACAGGACTTCATACAGTAGTAACTTTTTGAAGGCATTCCAAACTAACCTTAAAACAATATAGCAGGAATAAAATCTACTATTATGATCTGTAGCTGGGTTTAGCATTACCTCCACCTAGTATCTTTATCTCTCTAGTAACTTGTTCAGAACCCTGTTGGCTGCTTTTCAGCTAAATACTAGAGGATTCCCTTTCTGTGAAGTTGCATCTTATAAGTGGCCATTTGTTTACTTAAAGATGTCAAATTTTAGTGGGGTTCGGAGCTGGAGGAGTCAGTGCAACATAGTGACAGCAGATCAGAGGTCTTCACTTGATAGTATCTTCTAAACAATTTCTGTAGTGGTTGAATTTCTGATCCTGCAGCTGCAACCCTTAGCATGAGGGTCTCAGGGGTTATGTCTCCTTTTCTCTTGCTTGGATGAAGAAATAAAGGGGCTTTGAAATGGAAGTGGAGATGCACCTTTATTTCAACTCTAGCTGTCTATAGGAAAAATATTTATATCCAAGTATTTTAAACATGGTGTGATTATGACAGGGAGAAAGATGGTATGCTTCCTGGTTCCTGTGAAGCACTGCTGGTTGTATCTGTTTCTCCACCTTGCAGGAAATATAATATATCAAGGGTTTGTTGAGACCAAAGGGCAGCTGAGGGTACAGAGCGTTCTGTGTGAGATCAGACCAGAGAAACTTGCAGCACAAAGCTTTAAGTCTAGCTGACCTTCCGCTCACATCTGGTTCCTCGGTGCTCAGTGAATTAACTGTGCTGACACTACCATTGCAGGGCTGGCTGTGTGAGCTGCTTCGCTGGAAAGAAAACCCAAGTCCGGAAAACCGCACCCTTTGGGAGAACCTCTGCACCATTCGCCGCTTCCTGAACCTTCCCCAGCATGAGAGGGATGTGATCTACGAGGAAGAGTCCAGACATCACCACAGTGAGCGCATGCAGCACGTTGTCCAGCTCACTCCTGAGCCCGTGCAGGTCAGAGCACTGACTTCCTTCTCAGGGTGTCCGGGGGTGGGAACAGCTGCCAGAGAGAGAAGCAACTGGTTCCAGCTTCCTTCTGCTTTTCAGGTTGACACACACCAGTTTTCATCTGTCTGCAGGGCCACATGCAGGCCACAGCTCTCAAGTTCAGAGCTCACTGTGTGTATGTTGCAGCACATGTGTGAGTGTGTGCACGTTTGTGCTGGTGGTTGAAGAGAAGGACAGTCTATGCCACTGATAACAGCAAGGGCAGTAGTAGTGATATGGAACTCCCTTGGTGTCAGTAGTTGTGTTGTGCCTGAAACACAATTTAGCTGTCTAAATCTGCCGACATGTAGAGGAGTACAAATGTGTTACCCAGCAACAGCAAGAAGTGTGTGGTTGTTTAGGAAGCAAAATAGGAGTGGGGACTTGGTCACTTGCTCCTTCTCACAGAACACAAGCACAGAACCCGAGCACCCCTGATAACCCACTCAAATGGTGGCCAAGAGGCAGCTGCAGCCATCCATTTGCTTTTGTTCAAAGGAGCCAGATAATACTTCAAGAAAAGTAGGAGGGTAGGAGAGGAAATTCATCCATGCATGGGTAACACAGAGGTTTTGAAGAGTTTGACATGGAGAAGTGTTTTTTTATATATTCACTGAAACTTAAAAGTACTTCTGAAATGACCATGGTGAGTATTTTGCGGGGAACAGGCCTTCATTTCACAGCCTCCTCAGGACTGTTTTGCTCCCCTCTACAGTCTTTGTGACTAGTACGAATTTTCGTTTTGTGCACTGTTGTTCTATCCTTGTCTCAGGTCTTAATAGAATAAGAAATAAATAAATACAAACATGCACAGGGAAAATGAAGTTAAAATACTACAAGATTTTTCATCTTTGCAGTTTCGCTTCAGTCAGAAGAGAAAATCAGCCTTATGTGTATTCCTAATAACTAGTGGTGCATGTCACAAACCGAGAGATCAGCTGATAGTCAAGAGAGGCACGGGAGATGTTTTTTTCAAGCTAAAAAGCTGAGGTGATGCCTTCCCCAGCAGACCATCCTTTTGGATTGCCACTGGTGCTCAGTGCCATTCAGCTGATCTCATTGCATGACCACTTTCAGAGAGTCATCCATACTCTGTTCCTCTCTGATAATCTCACAGTTCCTCCTCCCACCTTTGCTCTCCCTGTTGCTGTTTGATGGCGGCTTGTACTGCTTTGCTACTCTTGCTGTGAACCTTGGCATTCAGCCTCTATTCTTTGTCACTGCTCTTGTTCTGCTGCTGCTAGCACTGCTGCCAGCTATCTAGTCACCTTTTTCGAAAGGCGGGAGGTTTTTCTGTCCTGTAGTCCTGCCCCTTCTGAAAAAAGTTGGTCTCACTCAGATTAATTATTGCCTAGTTCAGTCTCCTTTGTTTCTTCTGCTACCAACTTCCTCCTTGCTTTCTATTCCGTCTTTGCCTGGAAGAAAAAATGTGTTTCCGGGGTTTCGATTCTCAGAGCTATAAAGTAGGGAAGTGCTCTAAATAATTAATGCTGCATTTTGTCTTCCATGTTCCCAAAAGTTTGTGGTATCTTGGAAGCAAGGAGATGCAGAAGGATAAAGGGCCAAGCTAACATGTGGGAAGACAACTAGGCCTGTGTAGATTTGAACATATTAACCCAGGTCTGATGCCCACAGCAAGTAGGAATATATGCTCTAAGGGACAATTTGAAGAAGCAGTTTCCCTGAGCTCTTGTGGGTGACCTTGATGATTAGCCTACTTTCCAAAGCCTTCTGCACATCACTTTTCTGCATCGTGCAGGTTGGCTCTTGTGAGTGACACATTACACTGCATCGGAATGTGATGCATTTGTATTTGTCAGCAAGTTACAAAGCCATGGATTAATTATTTATTACAGTCAAAATATGAAAAATGAAGAAAAATAAATGGAACCAGCTGGCAACTACATACAGCAAAACTCTGGAGACCCTGGTATACAGTTGATACAGTAGGCTTGTGTTTTGGGGGTGCTGCATTTTAAAGCTATGTTTGCCCATCCAAAAACCCCAGTAGGTTTCTGAGTGGCACGCTACCAGTGCAAGACACAGGAGGCTTGCTGTCCACCTGCTGCCTTCTGCCTAAAGATACCCTGCACCAAGCAATTTTTGTGTAGTTTTTGGTCTCTGGGACTTGAATTGTTTCAAGCCACAAGGTTTGTTTTTTGGCTTTGCTGCAAGGGTCACTATTAGGTAATTAGCCATGAAGAATCAGTGACAGCAGCCAGAGACATAAAGCTGAGGTCCTCACACTTGCAGTCATTGGAGATTTTGTGACACTTTACATAAGGGTAAGGGGTCTTGGGCCCCGCTCCTGGCCGAACTCCAGGCCAAGTAATTACATTCTGCCTATCTGAAATTCCCTCTGTAGTGTCAAGTGGGAAAGCAACTCTCATTTCCTTCTCAAAGTGGTGGCGGGTGCAGATTGTCCACCACAGTGCCTGGCTGCATTTTAGCAGGGAGGGGAAACATCCAAGAGCTGCAGTCACCGACCTACTTTGCTTTTCAGGCTTTGCTAGTGAAAAGTGCACCACTCTAAGTCAAGCCCTTACCTGCAGCCTTGATGTCAAGATGACAGTCCTTTGAAGAAGATACAAGTAGTAGCACTGTGAATAACTACAGGTGCAGTACTGTAACACCGAAGCAGGCAGGAGACTCTTACTTCTCTCTCTCTCTCCACCCACCCCATCTTTCTCTCTGCTCTGATGGATTTGATGTGTGTACTGTAACTTGGGTCTGATGCTTGAGGCTCCTGCTCCTTCAGCTGTGAGACTGGGAGAGCCTGAAAACAGGCTGCCCCGTGCTGCAGCCAGAGCTCCCTGCCACCAGGATCGAGCCCCCTGTGGGCTGGGGACGCCCCTCTGTCAGACTGCAGGACTTGGAAGAAAATCCTTGCTATCATCACAAGAGGCAGGACCAGGCAAAAGATAATGGATAGCTAAATTTCAGCCTTTTCCCTGGTATGGCTTCTTGGAAATGGCAAGGGTTTCATTGTGGTAGGTCTTGTGTAGTTCACTTGCTGATTACAAGGGTGGGCACACCTTTGGTGAGGGAATCACCCCAAGGCTGGGTATGGTTTCTGTCCTCTAATGGCAGGATGTGTGCAGTGGGGCAGTTGTTGTGGTGCTGTAGATCAGCTGGACACAACTTGGCTCTTGATCTTTAAGGGATTGTTGTTTCTTTTGTGGCAGGTTCTTTCCCTCTGTTTTGTATTACTAGCCTGTACCTCACTGTTTAGCTTTAGGTTTAGGGCTTTAAAAAGAAACATTTTCATTTTTTCTCTCTTCCATTAGATTTTTCCCATCACTCATATATTAGTCCATTCAATCAAATATTTTCCTGTTTGAAATGAAAAATGTCTATAGTGGAAGCTCAGTGCACAAGAAATTCCACTCTGCACACTTGATTTATTTGTTATTGTGCTGAGGAGTCATAAAATGTGAGCCCTGTGGAGCTCTGTGACATGGCTGTGTTCTCTGGCAGCATCGGGTGTGACCATATGGACGTGCCAGAGTGTGGATTTTCCTTCACATGCTGGTTGCAGAACATCCATGCTACACCTACATGTTGCTGTGCATGCAGGCTGAGCTCACTTGGTTTTTAAGGCAATTCAGGTGTGCACTAAGTGGCTCTTTCTCCCTGCCATTCTATGCAATGTGGTATAATCACAAAGTGCTGCTGTAGGACTAAGGAATAGACCTGTGCGGTAATGCTGCTAGCTGGTTACCACAAGGATACTACTTCTGACTTACAGAGTGCCTGAGCCACAGGTTCCTGGAGGGTGGGAGGGTATTCCAGGAGGCATTACTATATTTCTGCCCTGTTCTCATCTTCTTCCACCACCATCAGATGTGGGATGCTGGCTGGACCTTTGATCTGGCCTAGCCTGGCTCTTAGGTAGATCTGTTGGACAGACTGTATGCAAAACAGTCACTTTGCAGCAAGCAGTCCTCATGCTTCTGTGTTTAGCTTCCTGCTCAGCAGAGGTGAGGGTACCTTGTCTTACTTTCCATTCCTCGCTATGTCCCACCATTCCCGGGCTGTTCATTGGCATTGGAGTGTTAATGTTCAGAAGTGCCTACAACCGCTTCCCATTGCCAACCAGGGATTCAGTGGTTGTTAGAGACATGCTGGGACACAGTAAATCTAATTTCCCTCCCTTCTCCCACTGTTCGTCTACTGCGTCCAAGGTGACCACTCCAGAGAATAACCATCTTGCCTGGCACTTTAATATAGTGCTAATTCATTGCTAATTGCTGGGGCAGAGAAACCTGACTCAGTTGGGAAAACGATGAATCAAGCTGTTGTCTCTGGAGTGTTGGGGTGAATAAGCCGGTTCTCTGGAGTAATGAGCCGCCACCACTGCAGCGAAGTACCTACTGTTCAGAGCGGAGGGAAACCTTGCCTTTCATTTTCTGCATAAGCTGACAGACAGATCTGCTGAAGCTGGTAGATACATATTGATTTAAGAGCAGTCAAATGTTGACTTTAAAGAAACAGGAATGGTTTTCACATGCTTTCTGATACACTGTTACTTTTGTCACTTTTTTAAAAATGACATCCCTCCGCCCTTTTTTTCTCAGAAGCTTTGATTTAGACAAATCTGACAATTTGTAATAGTTCAGATCATAAATCATGGAGGAACATTAGTAAATAAAAGAAGGCATAGCAGAAAGCTGTAGGAAAGCTCTTTTGTATTGTGTGTTCACTGCAAACATTGTGGTCTCTCTTTAAATATGCGGAAAATAACATACCACAGAAGTAAATGAAATACTAATTTTGTCATTTTGTGAGGGATGGAAGGGAACAAATATTTTACAAATGACAATGAAATACAAAACAGCAGAACATGGAGCCCTCGTAAAAATGGGTCAAAGCAAGTGGCGATGGCAATCCAATGAAACTAATTTCATATTCTCTTTCTAGAAGTAATAAAGAGGGGAATGAGCACCACAGTAGTGCTTCCTAATGAAATATCTGATGCTAAACAGTGTCTTAGAGAGTTCATGGGTCACATAATGCATAGTATGCAGATGGAAAAAACAGTGAGACTTAAAATTTCTTTTACTTAAAAATAATATTAATTAATAATACTTAGACAATCATAGAGGATGAGTGAAGCAGAAGTGTGTTATTCCACAGGGGAACATGTTGTGCTTAATGATCTATAGGATGATGTGAACAGTGCATTTTTGCCACGTTTCTGTGGGTTACAGCAGGGGATTTTGCATATTGGAAATCAGGACTGAGTTGTCTGGGAGACTTGGACAAAAACTACTCTCCCAAACCATGCTAGCTCTCTGACTTTGTCTAGATAAAAGAGTAAGCACCAAAGTTTTTTGTGGGAATGGTGCACCCTGTGATTCATTCTTAATGTCTGCACCCTGATAGTTTTGCTTTTTGATCATTTCTCTGCACCCATAAGGCAGGCCATAGATGGGTACTCACTGCTTTTTGATTCCCCCAGCTCCTTGTTCCATGGCTGGATGTGATGTCTGCTCAGACAAGGATGGTCAAGGCTCTCGAGACAACTTGTACTCAACAAGCCCAGATGGACTTTTACAGATATTTGTGTCACAGGTTTATTCATTCCTCAAAAAGCTCAGAGCTTTGGTTTGGGTGGGTTGCAGCTGGGGTATTTATTTTGTCTTTGATTTAGAACTACAGAGGGAAATACATGTCAGACTGGGATTTGTGAATTTTGTGAGTGGAGGAAGACCCTTAGTTGTTACATTATCTGGAGTTCCATTCTCTATCTCATAAGAATTAGACAATAACAGTCAATTCCAAGATCTCCTTTGAATCTAAACCATTCAAAACCCACTGATAAAAATCTCAAACTGTGTAACTTCTACTTCTGTGCAGTATGAAAGCTGAAGTCAATATATATTGCAAATACCATTTAGTCTGCATTTAGCTCTGTTGTGTGTATGTCTGCTTTTGGGTGGGGCTGAGGGACTCCCTTACTTCGAAGAAAGCAGTACATGCAAAAGTCTCAGAAGGCTTCCACTTCTGAACTCTTTTCTCATACCGCTCTGGTACCCGTGCCTTGCAGCCAGACATGCTGTGTTTTGGAACAAAAGGTGTGACTGTGCGCTCTGGTTTCCCATCCTTTTGGTGGACAGCATTTTCCTGAAAGGCCACTGTAGTTCAGGAGCTTTACATGAGGTTTGACAAAGGCAACAGAAGCTCATATCAGGCAGTGAACCCCTTGCTTTCAGCTCTGAGGTGTCCGATAGAGCTTCTTGTGATTGATAGTTACCACCATTGGAGCGGAAAGCCGCTGAGCTTTGACTGCTACAGCCAAACCTGCCTAACTGTGCCTTATCAGCTGTTTCTGTTTAGTGTGGGTATCTAATGTGGCTGAAAAGTGCTGCTGATTTTTATTAGCTTTAAGCCTGCAATTCTCCTTGAAATGATAGGGGGGACTGTACTTGCAATTAAAGCAAAACTGCTTCTGTTCTAAAATTAGTTTAGGTGTAGTAGTATTCCATTTAACCCTAGAAATGGGAGATTGAGTAAAGTGGATAGTTTGGGGTTTTAATGAGGTGGTAAGTTTCGTCTTGTCGAAGTAGTATATACTTTCCATGTTTGTTCAGACTCCTGGAACCGTGAGTCCACCTCAGTGCCACCTGCTCCCAGACAGCTTTCATTTAGTCCAGGACCAACCAAGGACAGGGCAGCGATGAGATGGGACTCTTAACTGAGGGAGTCCTGAGAGCATGGCTGGTGTTTTTCTTCACCAGCTTCTTTCAGTGAAGATGACTGCAAGGGTACTGACACCGCAGCGGAGGTAAAGGCAGTTCCTGGAGCCGAGGACGCATGTGCTGTCACGCAGGATGTGCTGCCCTGTTTGAGGCAGAGGCAGTTCTGCCCAGACGACGGCTTGGGTGAGGATGCCCCAGAGCAGCTCTGCTTAGGCTGCCCGGGCTCCTGTGGGGGGATGCTCCAGGCAGAAACTTCACTTAAAATCTGAACATGCAGACTTAGCACTGTGGAGACTTGGCATTAATCAGCAGGGCGGTGGTTTGTGTTGATGTTGCCCTGACAGGTCATCTTTTTAGCAAATGACATCACTGTAGCTCTGGCCCCCGTTGTCTCACCCTTTGGCCTTTCACACACAATTTGACTGGATTTAGCCCTCATTTCTTCCAGTCCTGTCCCTCTCATAAAAGCTAAGCTGCCAGCATTGTCAGGAGTCGTAGTAAGTTGAGGATGAGCAAACATCTAGAGCAAGATTACTAAATAAAGCTCTTTAAATTCACATAACCTTTGAAGCTTGCCGGCTGGCAGCAGGCAAATCTTGAAGCCTGAAAAGCCACTAGATGAGCCTCTCTTCCATTTATGTTTGAAAATTTTTGCAGTTAAAAATATTGCTCTTTTAATTTTATTTTAATGCTCCCTAAATACTCCTTGTCCCTCATACTTGTACATAAATGATAATATCAGGCTTTAGAGATGTGTAAATGTTTATAGGCTACTGGCCATATACAACATTTTATTCTCGGGCTCCTTGCAGCAATCTTAGGATAAAGTTAGAGCCCTGGATCATTGCAGCTGGCCTTTCTGAGCAGATAGGCAACTGTAAAAATTATATGGGGAGGGAAACAAGATTGTATTGTGCTACCAGAGCACATTGCACTGCTTGTCCCCCAAAGATCTCTGAGAGTGAGCAAGCTTCTCTTCATCCTGTGTTGTACAGCATCCCCCAAGGAAATCGTGAGCTTCTGGGCAGTGCTGGGAGTTAGGCTATGATGGAGCAGGACATAGATGCTCAGTCTCCCTGCCCCCAGGCCAGTCTTTTCAGAAATTCATTGGTATGGACTTTTCTTTTTTATATATTTTTTTTTTCTCTGAATGGTTGGAAATACCGAGAGACTGTAATATGTGCAGGGATATGACTTTTTCAGGGTTAGTATGCTGTGTATATCGTTCCATGTTTGTATGGACTTTTACGGGAATTGCATATTGAAACAAGAGATGGTTTTGTGTGTATGCACTATTCTCACACATCGAGTATCCAGAAGTACAGTAGCACATATTTTTTCTCACAGTCATCTATGCTTACAGTGTTTCAAAGAATATTCCAAAATATCTTGGCACGGACAAAGCGAAGCTGTTTGCAAGATCCCTAGCTGTGGAACAACAAAGGCTACATTCTCAACACACATCACACATGACTTTTATTAAAGTCTTAAACAAAAATCAGATAATGTATTTAGAAAATTGAACTTCGCCATTTATGATGCTACTCGCATTGTGAAAGGAAGTAGGTATCCCCTCGTGCCTCCTTTCCAATGCCTTTTCCCCAGGCTCTATTCAATTCTTCATGTTTCAAATTACAAAGATAAAAATCTTATACTTAAGTACAAATAAATACATTTTAAAACCAGTAATTTGGGACTCTCATCGTGGTGCCTAACTTAAAAGGGACTTGGTGTTCAGAAACCGAGGAATACAAGCACATACAAGGTGCCTCTGGAGCATTCAGAAGTTTGAAACATCTAAAATCATTATTAACCTCGTACCATTACATATGGCAAAAAGGATGTGGTAAATCACAGAACGTATCCTGAATATTACAGACTCAGCCATCTCATTAACTTTGTGTCAAAATACATTCCTCGGTTTCCAGTTTGGACTAAATTTAGTTTTATGCTCTTTGTACTGTCATAGTACAAAATAATGTTGACACCCTTGAATTTTCTAGTTGCTTTTTTTCAAATTTATGGTTTGGATCTCTACATTATGCTCTTATTAGGCCATGCCCATTTGATGTGCTGCACTTGAATCCAAGGCACATGGGCAGGGAGGACTGTGAAGAGCCCCCTTCTTTCCTGCCACAAGTCCCCTCACATGGATGTTGAGGAAGACAAGTACATTCTGCAAAAAGTCTCAATGCGGACCCATAGCTGTTAGGGGCTTTTATGAGAGTTGTGTGACTAAGCCTCTTGGTTAGGTCTGGAAAACCTCAGTCTTCTCAATCTTGCTTGCAAAAAGCTTGACAACCTAGATTTCTTTTTACTTCCTGGGATTTTGTTAATTTTTAAATTCGAAACATGCGGAGTATTGCAGAAGTCCCTTGCGCTACCACAGGATACAACAAGGAGTTGTATCCTGCCCACGAGAAGTAAGAGCTGGCTCCTCTTCCCTTGCTGTGTTGAGGGAAGCTGCGGTAGCAACTGTGAATTCATCCAGTTGTAACAGAAAGAAGGAGACACGTTAAAATTCCAGGACTCAACAAGCTCCATAAAAAAATCTGTCTGGACAGCACTTTACTAGTTAAGTGCTAAGTTATTATTATTATTATTTATTATTTATTTCCTCTTCTATTTTTCCTCTTACTGAACAAGCAGGAAATGTCTTCGTTCTTTTCATTTTAGAAGTGAAATAAACGTATTCCCTGCAGCATTTAAAATTTTAATAATCCATAATAAATAAAATCATATCTAATAACATAACTGCTTTCAATTGGCAATGCGATCTCCTAGATGCATTGCAATGGCAGAAACATAAATAGTTGCAGTCTCTGAAAGCCTACTTCCTATTTGCTAAATATACTTGGCTTGCTTTAAATTCCTTTGTGTGCAGTCATTAATACAATCCTCTTTGACAGCATTTAATTAAAGTGCTTTTCTCTATTAAATTCATTAAAACTTTTTTTTTTTATATACAACTGTTTCCCAGACACTGAATGTTAAGGACCTGTAGGCCTCTCTTTAAATAACTTCTCTCTCCTTGTTGTAAATTGTTAATTAAATTTAACTTAGACTGTTTAAAGATGGCTTGGAAAAGAAAGCCAGATTTCAGGATATGGTCTCAATCATGTCTGATTTTTTTTAACACAATTTTTTCCATGTAGTTATAGACTGCGTGTTATATTGTTTATGAATGTTGCTGTACTTTCAGCTGGAACCAAGCAAAGAAATACCCTAAAAAGCTCATTTCCATCTCACTTCAAAAATTTCCATCTTTTTAGTGCAGTTTCTTAGCTTAAGAGTATTTGCATGGGGGAGTAAGGAGGGAGGAGCTGTTTAGTATTAATAGATTATTGACAGTTTAATGTCTTGGCACCTAGACAGCCCATAAGGTATAATAAACAGGAAGCTGTCTGATGTGAGCGCAGTCAATAGCGTATTCAATCAGAACCTTTCAGTTAATTGCTGGTTGACCTCAGAGATTTCCTTTAAGTGAAACTGTCCTTCGCTCAGATCTCATCTGGGTTTCAGGGTTTAATTTGAGAATGCCCTTTCCATATGGTAGATTGTGCATACATTCCTGGTCAGATTTTTGCTTTGCTCCCATGGACAGCATTGCAGGAGCCAGGGTCTGCCCAGAGCTTTGCGAGCAGCACAGCTAAAGCAGGCAGGGCCGTAAACTGATGGCAGGGGTGCTTTCAAAGCAGCACAGAGCCGTTTTCCAGAGTGTTTTGGATAGACTTAGGCATGGCTTTGTTGCCTGTGCAGGCACCGTGGCATTAACAAGACCTGACCTGGCCTCTGCAGATGAGATGCGCTGCAGCCCGGAGTGGCTGCCCCGGCAGGGGGGTCTGCACCGCTGCATTCATCCCACCCGCTCCCACAGATCCCCCTGCTTGTCTGCACAAGTGCAAACGGAGGATCATTTGTATTTAGTTTCCCTAATTTCTGTACTTAGACATTCTAATTTTTTTGGATTGTGTATCTTGATGAGATCTAGATAAGCTACAAAGGCAAGCAGGCAGGAAACCACACGGGCAGTCCCTGACCCTGGCTAACTGGAAACCATCTGCTTATTTGGATAGGGAACCTCCATGGAAATTTCTTCTAGCAAGTCTGCTGTGTTTGGGTTTTTCTTCCTTTCCCTCCAACTGTTGACTTTGAGCGTGTGTGTTTTCCTTAAGCGAGATCAGGGAGGGTCAGCTGTGGCAGCAAATGGGCCTGCATTTCCCAATGGCAGTGAGTACTGCCCTGTGAAGGAAATGCTTCCGTACTAGAATGAGTTTAATTTACATTTCATTCAGTCAGAAGACATTTTTTTGTCTCTAGATCTTGCAGTGATTGTGTCTTTTAGGCACTTATCATGCATTCAGACTGTGGTTTGCTGAAAAGAGTATTATTACTTTTAATCTCTAGTTTTTCCCTGGTTTTGATTAATTTCTGTGGTTGTCTTTGTCCCTCTGCGTCAAACAAACTGCCTATGCCTTTTTAATGGCCTGATTAGCACCAGGGAAGCATTGCTGACTTGGAGTAATGTTATTCCTGGTGTTCCCTTGTGTAAATGAGATCAGGAATTGCTCTTTTTGGGATCCATTAAAGTCCAGTCTGGAGCTCTGACTGAAGCAGGTTGTAAGTTTTGGGGGTTCATGTGTGTTGGAAAGGTGAGGGGGAATAGTTTTGAGATGATGCCTCCTTTCTGGGAAGATTCAAGAATAAGAGAGGCTTGGCATCATTCTTTCTGGAGAGAATGGAATAAAACCATGGCGAGATGGAACAGAACCAAGGAAGAAATCCCAAGATACATGGGTGCCCCTGGGGCCATCAGCTGCACCACGCACGCTTCACTCCCAGGTGTGTCTGGCCAGAATATATTCGAAAGTACTTTCTGGTTTTATCAGACTTACTGGCCAAGCTGCTAATTAGTATTACATAGACCAAAGGACTCCCACATGCAATAAAAATCATAAGCTTTATTGGATTTTGAGATAGGAAAGATTCACATCCATCTCCTTTTATAAGCTGCATTACATTTCATTCTTTCAGAGTTCCCATCAGTACAACCCTTTGTAAATATGATGGTGAAGGAGTTAGGTGGGTAGATAGATGGCTATGAGTTCCTTGGGTGGTATACCCTGGAGCTATAGAAGTGCTTGAGCTGAGTTTAAGGGGTTGCTGACATTTCTGAAATATTGAAAGAAAAAAAAAAAAGTTGATGCTTTTAAAATTTTTTTTTCACTTAAAAAAAAAGGTTTGTGGCAGTTTAGAGCAACATCATGCTTTAAAGAAAAATGGGAAGGATTTGAAGAGCAAAAGTTGTCCTGAATAAAAGCAACCAGAATATGCTTAAATGAAAAATGCCTAAACAACTTCTTGAACTTTGTCAGAATATCCACCCCCCCCTTGCCACCCCAGGCAAACAGCTTGGCAAAGTAGAATTTATTTAGGCAATACTTTGATGTCACAGGGATGACATTTTTGACCAAAAGAAAGATTTTTGATTGAAAAATGCCACACAATTCTAATCTTAATGAAGCAAAGAATGCTGTTTCGCATTTCTAGCAAAAGCCTGGGGCCCCTTGCACACAGATCTACACTAGCTGCAGGCTTGTGTTACATGTGAGCTCACCCCTGCGATTGTGTGTGTGTAGCCAGCCACAGGCTGAGCGGCCCACGGAGCTCCCCGCAGCAGGCAGCAGCAAAGCCAGGGATGCATCCCAGGGCCATAACAGTGGCATCCTCTGCTTTGTCCTAATACTGCCTCACTAGCCATATATTAAACCATTTTATTAACAAAGAACAAAATACCCTTTTTCCCCGGACTTGAATATTTTCTAGTACTGTGAATACAAACTGCAGGTGCTGTTTACTTTCTGTAAAGCCTTTTTCTTCCAGCATCCAGAATCTGTAAAATAGGTACAGGTCACAGCAGTGAGACATGGAGAGCAGTAACACCAGCATAATTTCCTTGGTCTTCCAGATATGCCCACCTTATCCACAGAGTAATCAGGAAAACAAAGGATTTCAGATCTAATTCTCTGAGGCTTCCTGTCCTCAGTGCCCTAATCTGTGAGGGAGACTGTACTTTGGCCATTTGATTTTTATTTACCCATTTTCAAGCTAAGGGTATAATAAAGCACATTATGCCAGTTGCGTGTGTGGTAATGCTGGATATTTTGCTTTTTACCATGTTAGTTGATTATAATGCACTTTTTAAGACTTGCTTTCTAAAAAAAGGATTATTTATACTTTTATGTGTTTGATTCACACAGTATAGTTTGCTCAAGTCCTGTTATTAAGTGCATTGGTGGTTACGTCTAGAAAGCAAAAAACATGCTGAGTAGTGTTTTATCAGCACAAATCTACTATTTTCACTAACCATAAAAGTCAGGTTCTCCTGACTTCTAACTGCCCCCATTGTAAAAATTAGCAGTAGAGTTGGGTATTCCTGGAACCCCAAATAGCCATCTGTAAGGACCTAAAACAGTTTGATGGGACAAATAATTACACCACCACCACCACCCCGAATCCAGTGTCTAATCCAAACATACCCTTCCTGAAATAATGCAGTGCCTACGCCTGATCTGAGTGACTGGAAAACAACATGATTATAGTGGCGCCGTTCATGCCACTGTAGTTAGGGGTTTAGAGATTGACCTTAAGCATGGCTCTAGGTTGGGACTTGTCAGGGAAGATCTTGCTCACACTGCTCACAAATACTCTTCTGAATTTTCAAAAGAAAAGGAGAACATGTGTAGTGTTAATTAAACAAGAAAATATAGAGGATAGCAGAAGTATTTTGTCTGCAGAAAAGCAAACCAAAAAGCCTTTTGTTGCTTCCTTAGTTCATGTGGCATTCTGCCAGCTCCTCATTAGGATTAGCAGGGTTGGGATGGGAAAACTCAGAATCAGCCCGAAATCTTTTGACAGACCCTCCTTCCAGCCACAACCAAGCTCAGGCTCTATTTGGAAACTGCCAAGCAAGACTCTGCATGCCATAGCACCCCAGAGAGCCTTTCTAGGGCTGCAAGAGAAAGCATGGAAGAGGCAACTCAGAGGCCCACAAAGCTCATGGTCTTGTTTTGAAGAAGGTAAATGTTAACTGGAAGGTTTGTGATCCTTGATGCGCACACAGATGTTGAAATTCCCACTTGAGTGAGACTCCAGTTAGCATCACCACGCAGAAGGGCAGCACGAACCTTTATGGTGCTGTTTCTTTTCCCCTTGTAGGGGTAGGCTGCCTTGCTCCTGCAGGTTACAGGCAAGAGAAGCTTGCATGGCTTCTTCGAGGCCAGCAGAGTCCTGCCTGCCTGCTGCGGGGTGCAGCAAGCCAGCCCCCGTGCCAGCTGTGCTGGCCGTGCCCCATCCCCAGACAATGGAGCCATCCATCACCGATGCCTTCAGGAGAGAGTCTGCAGTGGCGTTGTGCAACACTTCCTGCCGCATCGGCCTCTGTCACCAGCACACTGGTTTGTGCCAGCAGAAGCCGGAATGAGTCTGGCCAGTTGCATATTTATACAGTAGGTACGTGCCGGCTCCACCTGCGGGTTGAATGGTAGTTGTTGTCAACCCTCCCAGGCTGCAGCTAGGTATTCCAGAAAGGGATATCCACTGCTGGCCACGGTTACTACGCAGTAAACCTAAGAATCTGGCTTAAACCAGCCCAAGATGGGAAATTCGGAGCTAATCCACTAGCGTTCATCAGCATGAGATCATTTATGCTACCCCATAAAATCAGCCAGTTCTCAGGCACTTGCACAGCAATGAAAGTTGTGCCTGTGCTTTTGTGGGAAGAGTTGAGTTAGCGTTCAAGGGAGAACAGTTACCCCAGGAAACACCGGGACACCGCTCTGCATTGTCAGAGTTTTGTGATTTATTTTTTTAACATTATACAGACAAAATAGTGGCTATTGTGTAGGCACGTGCTGTCTATTAACAGAGATCAGGAAAGGGAAATAAACCATGCATTACTGAAGAATAAGATCATGATTGTGGTCAAGTGATGGCAGAATTTTTTTTTCTCTTTGTCAAGCTGATTTGTAAACATTCTTCAAACAACGGTGCAGACAGCAGTGCCACGGCTTCTTGAAAGGAAAGCAAAGACAAGGAATGAGTCCTCTATGAGATGTTTTTCAGTAACCTTAGACCTGTCCAAAAGTTATCTGGTCATCTCCAGTTGTCACTGCAAGCTACACTGCACATGTAGCCTCTTAGCAGCGCAGTGTAATCAGGCTGTAATTTATATTTTATCTCCAGTGATGATAGCTCTTAAAAATGTTTTGTGGTGTATTTGCTCTTTGATGCATGCTAAGCTCCTGTTAGCGTTAATGGGAGCAGTGTGTGCTGGGGGGGTGGATGGACACGATACCTTCTCCCCGCCTTCAAGTCAAGATTAATTGTGTTTTGCTAATGCTTACGCTCATCACTTTGCACAGGATGGCAAAAGCAACGCACAACTGAAAGTTTAGTTATTTTTTTATTATTTCTTTCTGCTGGGTTTTTTTTGTTACCTTTTTGACCATTTTTGACAGTTTGGTCCTGGAGAAGAATTGCAGTGTGGGGCCACTATTTCAGAGACTGGGTGTTTGTTCAGTGTCTTGCCATGTTTTCAGATCACTGCCTATTTCCTGCCCTTAAGCAAGGCAACCGCTGTAAAGCAAAGCAAAGCATGTGGCGAGTGTGCTCCAAAGATGTTGAAATGAATCACTTCAACCAGCTCACATTCCAGCCTGGAAACCAAACTTGCCTTTGACTTCGGGTTCCCTGTGGAACTCGTGTCTGTCCTCATGGTTCTCTCTGACTCCCCTTCTGCATGGCTCAGAGAGTGACTCGTACCTCAGAGTTGAGAGGTTTAGAACACAAAGTTTGTCTGATCTAATATTCCGGCTCCAGTGGTGGTCAGTAGCAGATGAAGGGTGACAGAGAAGCCCTGAATATTTGGGGGAATTTTTTACGATGGGACTGCTTTGACTTTGCAGCTGAATAGGACCCAGGGCTGCTGGGTTACAAGTTGTTGTAGCCACCAGCTTTGGTTGTCTGATTTGGTCTGGCTTGCATGAGACAGGGTGCATCATATCACAAGCATCTATTATAATTATCTCTAATGATGGTGTTTACTCTTGTGAAGCAATTACTAAGCTGCATTGGAAGATGCACAAGGATGTGCAGCTAGCATTTGAGCTACAAAATTAAAAGAAGCTCAGTCTGAAGTTCGGTGAAAGTGAACATATTTATCCATGTCAGACTTCCTACCATTTTGCACGCTCATATTGATTTCTTTTGACACGGTCTTCTTTTATTGAATACCATATATTTTTTTAAATCCCTTACCGATAACAGTACCTGCTAAGGGCAATTGTAAAAGGAAACTGAAGTATATTAAACCTGCCTGGAGTCAA
Source organism: Athene noctua (assembly GCF_965140245.1). Classification (NCBI taxonomy): domain Eukaryota; kingdom Metazoa; phylum Chordata; class Aves; order Strigiformes; family Strigidae; genus Athene; species Athene noctua. The sequence continues at coordinate 39,056,681 of NC_134043.1, read as the reverse complement.
AATGTAATCTAACACCTGTAGTCTGCAATTTGTCATCACTTCATAGATACTTTTTCTTTTTTAATAACAGTTTTGGATTTTCCTGAGTTTTGACCTTAGGATACTGTATAATCCAAGAAAAGCAAGGAAACTAAACCACAGTCTTTAACACAGCTTTATGGTGTCAAGGTGTGAAATCACCACTGTGAGAATGAGCCCAAAGAAAATACTTCATTTGGAGCTGCGACTAGTGGTGCAGTGTTTACCCAAATGAATGTATTTTTGCAAGGGGAAAAAAAAAAAAAAAAAAAAAGAGTAGTCTAACAACCACATTTTTAAGAGGAAAAAAATGAACACAGGTGCAAATTGTAACTTCTGCTACAGTTTCTTGTACAGACATTCCAAGGAAACCTGTAAAGTGTCTTGGCGCAGTGATTGTGTCTAATTAATGCTCTTACCCCTGCAAGCCCCGGACTGGGAGGCTGTCAGGGTGCAAGCCTCTTTATGGCGGCACCTTGCTCTGTTCTTCTTGCACATTTCTGTGTATGAAGAAAGAGACACTGGGGGTAGGGAGTGTAAGGCTGTTTGTTCAAATATATAGTGTGCATTCTCTCTGGCTTTTATTTTGGGCTCCCTTAAGCAGGCTTAAAACTTGGTCTCTTTGGCATAAAATTCCTTGGTGTGATGCAGTGTTATGGCTGGCTATGATAGCAATGTAAATGTGAAGGAAAGCTAAAAGGTGAGACCCATTCGCACTGTGGAGAACACAATCATAGAATCATTTAGGTGGGAAAAGACCTTTAAGTCCAACCATAAACCTAACCTGCCAAGTCCACCACTAAACCATGTCCCTAAGTGCCACATTTACATGTCTTTAAAATACCTTCAGGGATGGCAACCCAACCACTTCCCTGTGCAGCCTGTTCCAGTGCTTGATAACCCTTTTAGTGAAGAAATTTTTCCTAATACCCAATTTAAACCTCCCCTGGTGAAGAGAAGGGCAATCCATTCAAATTTTCCATGTGTGTTTGGGTTATGGGCATTGGTACTGGCCAGCACATGCCACTTGAGGTACCTGCTGGTGCTCGCTGTGTCTGTGCACAGAGGAAGGCAGCATCTGTTCAACAAGGGCAGTCTCTGTTGCAAATGCGCAGACTTGCCTTCCAAGAACGTAACATTTTTGGTGTTGCTCATAGTAAGGGGCACCTCTTCATCTCAGCAAAACCCGTCAGAAGGAGCTCACATGACTAGTCCTGTTTGCATAGGGAAGAGCAGAACCACACTAGGAAACAAAAGAGCTTGGGTTTTTCACGTGGAAATGCAGTTCCTGTTTCTAATCTGCTGCAATGGCTGTTCAGGCAACAAAAGGTGGCGTTTCATGGAGCGAGTGTTGTCAGCCAGTGCCTGCCTTCAGTTGCTGCCCAAGTGTGTGTGTGTACCCCACTTAAGCATCCAGCTTGACTCCCCTTAGCAACTCACCATTTTCACGTGTCTAGTTCTAGCTAAAAAGTGGGTGGAAATGGAAACAAACATCAGTGGGATAGTGAATCCAGCCAAAATTAAATACAGTGCGGACACAGACTGCAATTACATGACGTTCATCATTCAGTTTGGGTTTGCTCACCTCTCTTTTCTGTGGGAATGTGGCTGTCCCAGTCTGCCGAAGTCAGGTTTCTCCTTCAGGAACATCCTAAGTCGTGGGGAGCGGATACGTGTAAAACAGTGCAGTGGTCCCTTCCCCCTAATAATTCTTGGCTTTGGATTTTAGAAAGACCACAAACCCTTAGCATATTACAAGTAATCCTGATCACTCCCGTAATGATACACTACATTATATACTCTCCTAAACTTAATCATTCAATATCTCACTTCCTTCCCTGTAGGCATGTACTATTATATTTTACACATGGCTTCCAGCTGGTTTTCATTGTGGCCTTCAAATCATATTTCAGTACAGTGTGATTTAAGACCAGTCACTTTATCTTTTAAAGTCAACTTCCATCATATTAGTTTTCTTGCAAGTTTTCTACCAGGTCTGGTTAACTTGTTTGAAAAAATGAGTTTGTCTGTGAGGTTAAAGTCTACCTGAATGAACCTTCGTAAAGCAGCATCTTCCAAAGTTTCTCTGTTCTGAAACACTGAGAAGGCAGCCATGCCTGTAGAGTTTAAAAATGAATTCTCTTGAAGGGATGGAAAAAACAAGTCCTGTGGGCATGGAAGGAAATCTATATCTTCACATTTGATTTGAAAGTAGATGGGAAGTCAGTGAGGAGGGAGGGAGGGGAAGGGAAGTCAGCTCCAGATGGTGGTGGCTGTGGAGGAGGCTGCCCTACCTGGGGACAGGGAGTGTTGGAGAAGGGCACGGAGGAAGGAGAAGGGAATGGGAAAGGTGGGCACAGGGCACCTACACCAGGATGTGCCACCTTCTGAGCCCAGCGCCTTTTCTCTTTTTCTTGGGGAAAAAAAAGCTGAGCGTGGCTATCATTTTTATCCCTTCTCTCTGAAGCTCACCATACGTGTGATGTGTTGTGGTAGGACAGACCATCATTGGGGGGGGTTATCTGTGCTGGAAAATGTGCTGCAGCCCGTACTGTCATCACGGAAGATCAGTGGGGTTTCCTCCTTTGCAGTACAAGAGAGCAGCACTAACCCAAAATCCAAAGTATTATGGCAGGGTGTGCGCAGCAGTGCATGAAGCCAGTGGAAATTTTACCTGCAGATTTAAGAGCATAATAATGACCCAAAATCTGAAAACCTGGAACTGCCAAAAATGGTTAGTTTCCTCTATGAAGCAGAGCCTGACATGAAATAAGCAAATGGCCCAAGTTGACCAGCGTGTTTTACAAATGTAGTCTAAAGCAAATATTTAACGAAAAGGTTAATTCAATATCGTGTATTGTGTACCTCAACAGTTGATCTGTTCCCCATAGAAAAGCGTGCTCTGTTGAATTAAATAGCCCATAATACAAAAGTGATAGCCTAAACCTGAAGGAAATTCTGTGCATTTATCCATCTCTCTGTATAAGGGTAATGTTGTGTCGCTGAAAAACGTTGTATTGCTGAAATCCTTTGTTAATGCCACTGGAAATCCAGAGCAAGCCCTCAGAAGTTAGTGAAATGAGATTTATCTCTTATAAAAGTAGCTTTAGGTTTTTGTATTACTTAGGAAAGCAGCGAGTGAAATAAAATGCAACCTCTTCCTAATATTTTACACTGATAACCCCCCCGTTATGTGTTTTTTCTTCTGGAGAAGATGGAGAGGTCACTCCAGAAAAGAAAGGGTTAAGTAAAATTATTCTTTCCCTCCTGCTCTCAGCCCTCTCTTTGGTTGATTGCTTTATAGATGCTGTAGGCATCTCTTCATCTCCTTCAAATTAAACATTTTACTGCTGCTGATCCTGTATTGTTGGATTTTTTTCATCATTATATTTGATTGGAAGTCTTGTAACATTTTTCAGGCTGGATCGTTTCTCATGCTATTTGTCAACTGAAAAGGGGAAAAAAAAAGCTCACTTCCAGCTCCAGCAAGAATGAACTGAGTAATTCGCACTCTTTCTGGATGTGTTTTTATCTCTGTTAGCTGCTACTTGAATTCAGATTCTGATTAGCAGTGCTACTTGAGGCTTTTCATATGACGCTATCTGTAAATTCCCTGGTAGTTTATTTGTGGTGTTAAATCTTTTGTTTGTTTGGTTTTGGCCGCTCTGGCCCTTACAGTGTCAGGGGACAGGACTAGAGGGCACAACAGGGAAGATAATGTGGGTAGGGGCTCCGCGACAAATTTACGGGGCTGGGTCCTCAACTCCTGTTAGCAATCCTGGCTTTGCTGCTCCCTGCCGATGGAGATATGGATCCAACCCTCATCTGTAATCCCTCTATTTGGAAACAACGGTCTTTCTCTTTGAAAACAACCCACGGACAAAAAAGAAATCCTCAAAGAGCAGCTGAACCATGCAGTTCATTGGAACATTATGCTCTTTTATTGCAAGAGATGTAGTAAAACATAAACCAGAATATCCGTCATTTCTATTTGAGTTTCTCCTTTCCCCCAGCTCCGTGGTTAGCTCCATGTCTCTGACACCCTGAGTATTTACGTGCCTAAGAGGAAGGTGAATCTGTCGGCACCAAGAAACGTTTGCAGTGTTTCTGCCCACCGGCGACTCTTGCCAGGAGCGTGGCAAGCCCTGCCTGTCACCGGGGGCGATACCTGCTTTCAGCTGACCGTGTGGAGCTGCCGTGAAGCTGCCGGCTGCTTCGGGTGCTTTCCGTCGCTGTCACGAGCAGCGGCGGCAGCGACCTGTGCTGCAGGCGGCAGGACGTGCCGCTGCGTATCCAGGCGTGCCCGCCCTGCACGCCCGCCCGCGGCGCCCCGAGCCGCTGGGGACGTGGGGCACGTCCTGCCTCTGCAGCCGGTGCCGAGCAGCCGCTGGAGGGGCAGCCCCGCTCGGCGGCCCGGCGCCGCCTCCTGCCGCCGGGTGCAGCAGAAGGAAGGAGAGCCCTTGGCCAGGCGGCGGGCCGGCCCTCCCCACCGCTCCTTCTCCCCACCGCACCTCCACCTCCTCCCCACCGCACCTCCTCCTCCTCCCCACCGCACCTCCACCTCCTCCCCACCTCCACCTTCTCCCCACCGCACCTCCACCTCCTCCCCACCGCACCTCCACCTCCTCCCCACCGCACCTCCACCTCCTCCCCACCGCACCTCCTCCTCCTCCCCACCGCACCTCCTCCTCCTCCCCACCTCCACCTCCTCCTCCTCCCCACCGCACCTCCTCCTCCTCCCCACCTCCACCTTCTCCCCACCGCACCTCCTCCTCCTCCCCACCGCACCTCCACCTCCTCCCCACCTCCACCTTCTCCCCACCGCACCTCCTCCTCCTCCCCACCTCCACCTCCTCCTCCTCCCCACCTCCACCTCCTCCCCACCGCACCTCCTCCTCCCCACCGCACCTCCTCCTCCTCCCCACCGCACCTCCTCCTCCTCCCCACCGCACCTCCTCCTCCTCCCCACCGCACCTCCACCTCCTCCCCACCGCACCTCCACCTCCTCCCCACCGCACCTCCTCCTCCTCCCCACCTCCACCTTCTCCCCACCGCACCTCCTCCTCCTCCCCACCTCCACCTCCTCCCCACCGCACCTCCTCCACGCTCGGCTCCTTGGCCACACGTGTGCAGTGGGCAGCGGCCCGGACTTTGATGTGCTTTTCCAAAACTGACTGGAGATCACTGGTGTTATAAATTACTGTGACAGCAACATTTGATGAAGGAAATGAATAAAGAGATCTTCGGCACAGAGCCTTTTTATTTATTTGCAGAACAGGCTGATATTCCACAGGGCACTTCCCTCTTGCAGTAATAACTTGACTAGTGTAGTGTTTTACTGGGGGCTTGGTATGTGTGTAAAATTCAGTGCAAGTTCTCAGCACATTTCCATTGTTTATCTTTTTTTTTTCACTTTAGAAAGCTTTAAGGTAGGGTTGATTTTCTGGATGTTACAGTTTGCAGCAAAGACGTTTTCTTGGGTGAAGAGCCAGGAATCCCTCTTATTTGTGGAAGGAAATATTTATCCATATTGATTTTGTTAGCTCTGTAGCATTGAGTTCTAATAATTATTTCCCTGCATCTGAAGAAACCTCTGGGCAAACGCAGCCCTCAATCCTGTAGGGGATTTTCGCCGTTAATCTCTCTTGTATAGATTTGGTTTTAAAGAAAGCACGTGGAGCTCTGCTGCATTTCTAACAATTCAGAGCAGGTATTTTTTCCCCTGGAATAAAGGCTGCACAGGGCCCTTTCTTCGTCAATTTAAGTGGCTGTTAGGAAGATTAAGAGCTACATATGCTTTCTTTAAACTTGCCGAAAAGGAGATACTGCTGGTGAAAATCTGTTACGAGACTGAAAAGCGTGTTTGCCCAGAGGGTTTCTCAGAATGGAGGGCTATAGTTATTTGAACTCAGAACTCCTTAACTAGTGAAACTAATACAGATGTAATACGGAGAAATCTGTTCAAGAGACACATTAAAGCCAGCTCTGTGAAGCAACTGAACTGACTACGATGTCACTCCTCATGGAAGGGAAATCTTAATAAATCTCCGCACTTTTATTATTAAGGTTTTTTCTTCCATAAAGCAGCTGTGATGGTTTTTATTGCCAAATGATTGTTCATGATAAAGTAGCACCTGACAATCCTACGTGTGACTAGGCCTTTGTGCTACTTGGCATCTTGTAGAAATGGTGAGAGTCTCTAGCCTAAAAAGACAAGAGGAAACGAGGAGGGGGGAGAAGAGGAGCAAAGCGAGAGAATTACTTGTCTGAGATGGGACAGCTGGCCAGGCATCATGATCACAAGTCTGTATTACCCTTTGACTTAATTGGGGGGGGTATTTTATATTTCTTTTCATTACTTTCATTTTGTATTTCTTACCTGTTTTGTGGTTTTATATTTATTTTATATCGTTTGCTTATTATACCACTTTCTCCTTTCGGTCTACAGATATTGGTGCAGCAGCCTTACAGGTGAGAAAGGTAGTGGAAAATTAATATTAATTAGTATGTTTCTTCACCAAAACAAAGTAGACGCTGTGTAAAGACCTGTACAAGTGTCCTTATCTCAAGCACCGAGGGGGTCAGCATGTACATGAAGTCTATGTCTGTTTGATCTTGTAGGTGCTGCACAGACAGCAGTCCCAGCCTGCAAAGGAGAATTCCCCACCTAGAGAAGAGGCTCCTCCTCCACCCGCTGAGGACAGTTGTGCCAAAAAGCCAAGATCCCGTACCAAGATCTCCTTGGAAGCTCTAGGTATCCTTCAAAGCTTTATCCATGACGTGGGTCTCTACCCTGATCAGGAAGCCATCCACACCCTCTCTGCTCAGCTGGATCTCCCCAAACATACCATCATCAAATTCTTCCAGAACCAACGTTACCACGTAAAGCACCACGGGAAGCTAAAAGAGCATTTGGGAACGGTGGTTGACGTGGCAGAGTACAAGGATGAGGAGCTGCTGACGGAGTCGGAGGAGAACGACAGTGAGGAGGGCTCTGAGGAAATGTACAAAGTGGAGCCTGAGGAGGAGAACCCCGACAAAAGCAAGGCGGCTCCAGCGGACATCGACCAGAGATAATGTGAGATAGGAGCACAGAAAGCAATACATCGATCCAAGGATTTTGTGGTTTTATTTTTAATTTTTTCTCTTTTTACTTTTTGTTTGTTTGTTTCTGTTGCGCATGATCCATGTGCAAACCGAATGAATTCAGCATTGCCCGATCAGACATCGCCTTGACACAGACACTCGAGTGTTACACTTCCTACATTTGACTGAAGTAATCATTGTAATCGCATAGGATTATGCCTTCATTAATCTTGCACTTATGAAAGAGACATCTAGCAAGTAAATGGGAAGAAAAAGTCCTATGAAATCAATGAAGGAAAATTTACAACTTTGTGTGTATATATATATATTTACATAAAATATATATATATTAAAATTGCATGGGACGGAACTTTACAACCTGAAAGTATAGACTGTGAAATGAGTTCTTTAAAGATGAGACTTGTTTATGTATTAAAACCACTTCACAATGAGTTGCTTTGGCTTTTTGATAAACTGCCGCCTGCTCTCAGGGTGTGGTGACTATTTTTGAATTCCTATTTATTTTCTATGTTTATCCCTGATTTTTTTTTTTTCATTATTATATGGCTTCCTATCTGGCAACTTGATGGGTAATTTTTGAGGTATGTATTTAAAGACGTAAATCAACACTGCCAAAAAAAGAAATGAGGAAAAAAAGAGAGAAAACGGAAAAACAAATCAGGGCACCTTAAAAAGAAAACTAGTAAGTTAAAGTACTTTAAACACAATGCACACTTAAAAGGATACAGCATGTTCCACTCTCTAGACAGTCCTTTCCGTAGTGAACAGATGAAGTTTCATGGGATTCAGAATGACTAAAACTGAAATTCAGTGCATAGAAGACTTGTCTGTTAACGAGGTCTTTATAGAAAGAGAAGAAAGATGATGTGTTGAGATTTGATGTATGGAATTCATACTATGAACCACATTTTACTGTGGATTTTATTTACCTGTTCTCTGTTTCAGATCTTAAAATTTATAAGCTTCCTTCTTGTTGTTGCTTTTTGTTTATACTGCGGTGAAACACACACACACACACACACACACACACACACACACCCCGAGTGTAAAGTTACATTGGGACACGAAACGCCACAATCCCAACAATCCCGTCCAGGTACACTGCTGACAGACCGAGGGTTTGCGTTGCTGACTTCCAGTTCACCCTTCTCGCCAGCCTCCCCCGTGTTTCTGTTTTAGCTGGGCTTCCTCCGTGTCGCGCGTTTTGTGCCAGTGAAATGAAGTGTTTTCAGCTGCGGGTCCGCAGGCTGCCGCCCACCTCCAGTGCGTGGTGCCCGAGGCGCGGGCGCTGTCCGGCCGCCCTGCCGCGGGGGCCGCGGGCGCGCGAGGCCCTTCACACGCACCCACCTCCCGGCCGAAGGGCTTCGCAGCCATCTAGCTAGCAGCTACGTTACATAAAGCAGAGCCAATACTGACTGACTTTTCAATGGCATGAGCACTAAAGCTGCAATCTACTATAGCGTCCACCCGTTCTGAGGCATCATGGCAAAAGAGACACCAAGTAGCATTTACTTTTCACTTCCGTGCAATGATTTCCAAGACAAGACCTCACCTTTGCTACTCTTGCAGCTGGATTGATTTCAGACGCCTGTTCAAACCGCAATCATAACCATTCCAACAAGGCTTCTGGGTTTTTTTCTTCCTTTTTTCACATGGGCTTTCCACGTAACCTTGACAAAGACCTCATGCAATATCACTTCAAAAGTTACTTTCTGTTTACTACACCAGGCAATGTAATATAACTGTTAATACTATTTATATATTTGAAAGGTATAAAAGGTAGGAGTTAAAAATGAAAAACAAACCTCTACGTGTAGATATTTACTCAGAACAGACAATATACAGGGAGAAGACGTTGCAATACAAGCTAATTCTAGCTGCTCAGTAACCTCTGGAGTTTTTAAGGGATTTTTTCAAAACGAATATTTGAAACGTAAGAGTATCTCTGCATAAATTTCTTATACCTTTGCAAAATGATGGTGGGTTGCTTACTTAATGCCCCTTTTGCTCTTCATCCTTTATTTCTGTAGTATGCTGCAGCTTTAATCAGAATTTCAATGGTTGCTGCTTTATGTTTCTCTTGGAGCTACTCTTTCAAAACTGTCTTCTTATCCTGTAGCTGAAATCACTCCATACATTTGAAAGGAAACTGAATTTTGCCAAGCTACGTAAGGTTGTTCATCTGATGATGGCATCAACATTTGGTATCTTTTACACTTCAACCAAAAATTTTATTAGGTATTTTTTCAATGCTGAGTCTTGCCTTTTTATTTTTAATTTCACTGCCAATTTTGCAGTGGTTCTAAGTGAATCTGTGGGCATTTTAGCCTGTGGTCTTGCCAGAACTTTGCGAATTACAATGCATATATGTCTATTTATTCAATATCCATCATATAATATCTATTTGGAGAAAGAAACTTTTCTTGTAGTGCCTCTTAACAAAGCACAATTTTCCGCCTTTTTTGTGAAATAAAAAATAAAAAAAACAAATTGTGTTTTATTGCGGTATCAACAATGTGAATAAGGATTAACATATTGTAAATGTTCTTTTTTCCATGTAAATCAACTTTATCTTTGTTATCACTAAGTGATAATTAATTTTTAACTTATGTGCATTGTTAGGCTGTTAGAATTTTTTGGTTGTTGAAATAAAACGCATTCAATAAATATGACTTAATTTGTCAAGTAATTTACTGGGCCTTTTTTCTTTTCTGCTGAGTTCCAGTGGAACAAGGTCCGCAAAATGGAAGGTCTGCAAAAATATCTGTATATTGAAAAAAGAGTTGATCGGTGTTATTGGGGTTTGAAAACCTGCCTAAGCCCCCTGGGGTTGGCACAGCTGACTCATCTGTACGACCCGGGACTGATCTGTTGTGTTACTGGCTTTTTCATGTACATGTATGTGCACACGCAGAGAGTCTCCTGACGGGATCAGGAGGAGGGTGTGGGTGCCATCAGCCCGTCGGAGAACATACTCAAAACACACACATAAAGATCCACTTCCAGTCTGCTGTCTTCTTTTGCTTGTAGATTTTTTTCTGTTTATAATTAAAAAGCCACAAATGACTGCGTGTCAGGAAACTTTTGGAGCACACATGTCCATGGTTAATGGACATAATAAAAGGCTTTATTATATTTATAGCAGGGCATCCTACTGAGTGTCTAGAGGAATGCCGGAAGGATTGATGTATCTGAGAAATGTGTGAAATGATTTTGGGGAGAATACAGATAAATGGAAAAAATTGCTCAAAATTCTTAAGCTAACAAAGTGGTGAGGGCCTGGATTCAATCCTAGCAGACAGATCATATACTGCACGTCAGACTTGAATTGTCTAGGAATTGAGGTAGAGCAATTTTTAAAAGCATTTAATATTGTTTCTGTAGTTCCAGTGCAATAGTTCTATTTTTTGTGGCTTATTTACATTCTATATAAAATATCCATGTGCTCTCTTGAGAAAAAAAATGGGGGTGGGGTGGGGGGTGTAATAACCACATCTTTGGATATCCAGCCACCTGCTTGTCACTTGAATTTAATATGACACCAAATTTCTTTCTGCTCAGGGAAGGTATGGGCAGGTGGAAGCTGTGTGAAACAACATTTGGTTGAGTGCTGTTCACTGGGGTGCACAACTGCTCTCCCTACACCCACCTCTGAGGGGGCTCTGGGCTGCCTGTGCCCCTTCCATGGGAACAGTCAGCTGGCACGGACAACTTTAACAAACCACCTCCCCACCAGAAGTGCAGCCTGTTTGTATCAGGAAAGGGCTGTACCTCAGAACACCTGGAGCTTGGTGCTGGTGAGCTGCTTCTGCTCCGACACACAAGGCAGGCAGGCCAGGCTGGGGTTCTGCTGGTCTTCATGGGCATGGGAGGTGACAGAGGGCATGAACTGGCCTTCGAAACTGCGCCTGCGCCCCGGGCAGATGCTGTGAAGATGCTGATGGTGTCGCATTGGGTTTCCTTCTCTGCCTGCCAGGGGGACAAGGAACAAAAGGAGAAGCAGCTCTGACTTCACTGATAGACAATTTTATACATGCGCTGTGTGTGTAGCTAAATAATATTTAGAGAAAGACATACTCACACACACACATCTTTTAATTGGGGGGAAAAATCCTATAAACATATGGGTTCTTCTTCCAAACCGTAAAAAAAATATAAATCATTTAATAGCTGCTATAGCAGAAATATTTCTATTAATGCTTCTACTTCTCTATACTTTACATGCTGCTGCTCCTATTTGTTGTTCATGTTTTAGTCATCCAGACATATGTATTTCCAATTCCAAACCTGTGTGAGTGAAAAATAAACATTTTAAGATCAGTTTAAAATGGTTTGAAGATTATGAACATACTGTCTATTGCCTGAAGTTCATTGTTGCTTAGATAAAAGTATCTGCTCAATCTCTTCCCACTTAGTAACCAATTATTTACTCTAGACTAAATGGATTAGAATCCTTCATCAATGAAATTTTGTATCTCTCCTGAACCTGTTAAACATGGAGGGATAAAAGCTAGATACATTTGACAGTGAGCAAATGGCATCTTAAAATCATAAACGAGTCATTACAAAAAATCTCCACTTACAATTTAAAGTGCAGTGATTAATTAAAGATGCAGTTTTAACTTATTTATAGCCATTAAAAAAACATACTAGTTTTAACACAAAACAACATGAGCCAAGTCATCCAGGGGAGAGATGCTGGCAGCCTGAGACTTGGGGAGCAAGCAGCGTGACAAAGCCAACAGGGAACAGCAAATGCAGGCCACCCTTGAAACCTTTGGAAAAGTTCACGGAAGCAAGGATGGAAAGAGGTGTCTCTGGCATCCCTGCCAAGATCCCCTCCTTTTTGCTCACATACAGACAGTTCAGGAGTGTGAAAGCCCCGTCTCACTGCGACGGCAGGACACCTGTGTGCTCACTCCTTGGCTGCGGTGCAGATGGCAGGGAGCTTGCCAACTGGAGAGCGTGCTGCGGGTGAGTCAGCCCTACCTCAGGCAAAAAGATGATACGGCTGAGGGAGAGACAGCAGCAGTTCAGGCGCAGATTTCTGCAGGCTTTCCCTTCCTTCCAAATTTTTGGTTGCTGAAGGCCAAATGCTGGTCTTGCTTGACTGGCAGGTGGAGTTCACTGAAGCCAGGGGGAATAAAGGTGGTGGGAGGCAAGGTGAGGCTCACACGCCGAGCTGGTGAGCTGTGGCTGCTGTTCCCCTGGCTGGTTTTGCTGTGTGAAAGGCTGCCCTGCTGCTGAGCAGGTCACCTTTGCCAGGGGCCCGACACACACACCAGGTACACTGCGCTCCAGCCCCGCAACTGCCGGCTCTGTCTGCAAGGCAGTGCGTGCTCAGGGCAAGAGTCATCCCCTCTGTCCTGCGTTAGTGTTTCAGGAGCTATAGCCAGTTCCTCCTAAGACAAGTGGTGTAATTTACCCTTAGGAAGGGGTCTGGTCTTGATTTGAAGACCTCAGGAGCTGGAAAATCTACTGTCACCCTCAGTAGTTTGTTTGAATGGTGGTTTCTCTCCCTGCTAAATCTGTACCATATTCTAAGGGGAATTTGTCTGGCTTTCCCTTTCTGGTTTTGTTTTTTGTTAGGCTTTTCTCTTCTGGGTGAAAGTCCCAGGTACTGAAGGACCTTTTTTTCTCCCCTGAGGTAGCTGTTCTAATTAGATTAATTTTCTTGAATTGAGGCCTTAGTGTTCAACTGAGGCTGACTGTGGTTATTTCAAGGAAAAACCTGCTTTGGCTAGTGACAGAGTTCCCTCTTGTACTCCTTTGGAGAGTGTATCGAGATAATGCCAGAAAGAACCTTATTAATTTGTTGCTTGTGAACCTTGAATGTTCACAGATACTACCTGTCACTGTTTAAGTTAAATAGCTTTATTCTGCATATATGCTACAAATTATGTAGCTTTTCATCTCATCTTATTAACCAGGAGCAATGACCTACCTTGGCATGGGCTGAAGATCTCCAATGAGATGTTCTCAGAAAAGAGATTTTAGTTTTATGACCATTCTTAATCAACAGTGTAATTTTCAAGAGTAGAAATGCAAGTGGTGTTCACTAGCAAATTCTTACCAGATAAGGTAAAGGAGAGGCACAGGGTGGGTTCCTCCCAAGACCAGGGATTATGGGACCAGCATGAATAGCAAGGTACCTGGCCAGCATAGAAAAGGCCTCTGCAGCCTGAGAGATGGGTCAGGTGCCTTCAGACAAAAATCAGAGTCCTACTGAAGTAAAACGACATTTTTGCTCCATAAGGTATCTCAGAGATGCAGACATGAGAAAGATACTGGCAAGGGAAGATCAGAGAAGATAATTTCTCCTTTGTCTCATGCAGTGTTTTCACACTCTAGCAAGAAAAATAGAAGGGGATTTTGTACTTCTGGGGCAATGTTTGAAAGTGCTTCATGACTCTGGCACTGCCAGAGCTTGGCATACATCCCCTTTCTAGAAGTTTACCTGGCTGAGACCCAGGACAGCTCCTTTGCTGGCAAGACCAAGATGAGTGCGCCCTGTGGAGGACTGTGGTGGATGGCTCTGAGTGCCCCATGCTGTAGGCATGGGGAGGTTTCCAGACCTGCTCCCACTACAGCACCAGACTAAATGTGCCACTGGCCAATGTCTCCCGTCTGAGTCACTCCGGGCACAACATTCAGTCTGGGACTGTCTGAGGGACTGACATCCTTCAGGATGGAAAGTGCCAGTCAAACACAAAGTAAACTCACATATATGGACCACAACCCTTCTGAGACAAGAAGAACTACAGAAATATAATATCCCTTGTGTGGACCCCTCCAGAGGAAGACACCAGTCTCAGCCCCGTTGAGGTGTTGTCAGGAGGCCTGTGCCTGCCTGTTTCTTAACCTGTGTGCTGCAGGTCTGTAAAGGTCATGTTTGAATGGGTGTACTTCATGTCACAGTAGGACTGTGAAGTACAAAGTTAAATGGTGATTGCTCCAAAGGGCAACCACCCCCCGAAAAGCTATTTTCTATTGCCGTTCTTTTCATCTGTTTCATATCACACTTCTCCGTCCACCGTACAGCTATTAAGGTAGCATGAAACAGTGTTGGAGGTAATGTCATGCCCTCCTCAGACACCCAAAACTCAGCTGAGCCAGTTTGTCCACAGTTGCAGAAAGAGACTGTAGGTCCTCTGTCCTACTTTGTTACTGTGCTTTTCTTTTATAAGGAGGGAAGTGAGATAAAGAGGCTGCTGGAGGTACACCACTCAAGGTTGCATTAGTTCACACGATGCTGAGAGCAACAGAGCTGCTTTGTCACGGCCTTGGGACGTCTGCACCTCAGCTGAAATAATTGAGCAACCTGAGTGTGAGCAGTGCTGCCTGAGCATCAACAACCACCACCATGTCCTCAAACACCTTCCTCACAAATAGACTTGAGCAGTGACCTCTCCATGTCCTGAGTGTGACCAGGTCAGTGGGAGCACATGCCCTTGGCTTCGAGGGGAGAGGGACCAGCTCCTTCTTGCCTTAACTGTTCCTTGCTTGCACAGCCTCTGCCCATCTTTACCATGTGACAAAAATACATGCTACACTCATCAGTCTCAGCTATTTATGATCAGAGATGACCAGAAGAAGTGGCAGTGTTATCCCTCAGGGGAGGACAAGATGCAGCAGACTGGTCTCATGGACAGGAAGGGGTCTCTTGCAAGGAAAGTGGAGTAGGACATGACCAGCAAATGCAGTCCTTCACTGCAGGGTCCAGCCAATGGTTTCACAAACGAAGCAAGTCTCCTCTGTTTGTATTTAAAGGCTATTTTTCTCCTCTATTTGTATTTAAAGGCTGTTGCAGAATATCATTCCCTTAATGGATCTATTTTCACAAGCCATTTAGCATCATTTGTTCTGTGTCAACATTGTCCTTTCATTTAGTCTCCCCCACCCAGCGTCCCCTCCTGACTTTTGGCCACCCATCACCCAATATATTCATAGACAGCAACTGCACCTCCTGCAAGCTGAGTGTCACAGCGCCAAGCCAGCTCAACCCTGTCCCACCATGGACATCTGTGGCTGGCTGGTACTGAAATGACAGGCAAGCCTGTTGTTTCCAGTGCTTGCCTGTCCACTGCTGCGTTGCAGACCCTGGCCCCGAACAGCGCCACTTCATTCCTGTCACCACAGGCCTTGGTCATCCAGTGGCTCCTCACGCTTCTGCAGGTCCACCTGGCTCTGGAGCCACAGGGGGTGCCCACATGCCCCCACTCTTGCACCAAAGACATTTGAGGACAACATAAGGCCTTCCAGAGCCCAGACTGCCAGCAAGGTGGAAGTTGCCTTCAGCCCAATGGTCTGACAATCCCAAAATGGCCCATCAGCTCCTGACCCCCCTCCCACCGCCCTCCCCAGCAGCTGCTGCCCCTGTGCTGCTGAGATGGACTGCAGGCACAGCCAATTGAGAGCAGGGCTGCTGGTCTCCCAGCCAATGGGACAGTGCTGGAGTGCTCAGTGGGGTGAGCTCACTGCTGACATGTTGTGGTGGTCTCTGTGGCAGCCATTTTAGCCCCCCTGGCAGCCATCAACCGTGGGGGCCATGTTGCTGGGACCACTGCTGCCAGGGCCCTCTCTGCCGTGGGAGGGGATGCCCAGGGCAGGCGTGGGTCCGTCTGCCCAGGTTTCCTGCCTGTGGAGCTGTGGGTCCCCCAGCATGAGGCTGCCAGGCCCCGTGCGGTGGTGCAGGCGCAGCCCTGTCCCACTAAGCACCCCGACAGGCTCTGGCAGCGTGCTTCAAAGGCAAAGCTCGTCCCTAGAAACAAGCGAAGTGCTTGCAGCTGCCCCAGTAATGAATGGCTGGGACACAATCCAGCGCAAAGGCAAGCCCGTACTCCAGCTCTTAGAAAACCTCCTCGGCACACAAGGGAGAAAACAAAAATGCCCCATGCGAGTGAGGTAATGAAAGACCACAACGAATAGCTACCAGCAAGAGAAGCACATGCATTAATCACAAATGGCTTGGAAGGTAGTTGGAGTCATTAACTTTTCTCTAAATGCACAGAGATGACAAAACATGGGTTGTGAGCATATAGGACACGATTATCTGGTGGAGGCCAGCTGCTCTCTGCAGGAAACTAACCCCAGTATCATGTAGGCAGATAGACAGCGTCATTCAGTCCTACATGACCACGGGCACTGGCTTCCCTGCCCAGGCAGCCATGGCCCCCTATGCCAGCGTGCCTGGAGATGACAGGAAGATTCCATGCTGGAAAGCGAGCAGGACTGTGGGGCTGAGAGAGGTAAGCCCACCTGCGCCAGCCTGCTGAGACCTCAGCTTTGCCCCGGCTACGGACAGTCCCCACCAAAAAGAGGAAGGGACTGTAAGTAGGCCTCTTCCATTAAGAATTTTACCTTTTATAGTCCCTTGTCTACCATGCTGATTTGGGCCGCGTGGTGCTGCCTCAAGGGAGCTCTAGAAATGAATGACCTGGGAAATGTCTGCTGCTATAAATTCACGAGGCTTTAGGGGCTTCTTCAGGCCTCCCATCCATTTAAAGCCACAGAGGATTTGGCCCATGACATTTTAGTGGGTGTTTTTGTTCCTCTGGCTGACTCCTGCTGTCACTTTGTATGGTCATGAAGCTCTCTCAGCCTTTGATGAGACCCTCTGCTGTTCTAGTGCCTTGTGTATTTTATCTCAACGGCCTTGAGATCTTTTCCTTTTTCTTCTTGTCTTTAAAAATGCGTGCGTGGCTGCTGTTGGTTTCATAATTGATGGACATGGTCTTGGCAATCTCCTTTTTAAGAGCCGTTCCTTGTCACATAAGTATCATCTATCAGTGCCCATTGTCTTTATAGCAATCTTGAGCAAACAGCTTTATTTCCAATCAGAACATCACACATTGATCTAAACACTCATCTGTAATGGATCAATTTACATTAGAAGAGCAGTATTGTAACATTGTTGTTCATTATATTGAAAGAAGTATATGTTTAGTTACAGACTAAAATCAATTAAACAGCCCTTTGCCTTTTGCTGTAAGAAAGTCAACAAGCCAGTCTGTCTTGGACAATTATCCAGCTACAGCTCCTTAAAAAAAAAGGGTTTCCAGCATTATCCCCTTCCTCTGAGTTCTCGAATTCTCCTTCAGAGACTTCTTCTGCAATGTTTTGCTTGTGCAGCCTTGTAAAACGCTCTCAGCTAAAACGCACATGAGAGAAATGAAGGCAGTCTTGCTGCTGCTGTTGTGGAGGGAGCTTTCTCAGGGCCACACACAGTCATGCATCCAAAAGGGAAACCTGCACTTTCACCAGAAGGCTGCCTGATAACACGTGATGGTGTATGTGGGAGATGCTGAAAAATGTAGACGATTCTGTTTGTATCTTCATGGGTGAGATCATTATCTCCAAGCGGGCCTGATTTCAGGGGAGGAGAAAAGAAGGAATTGGGAGGTGGGGAGGAATTTGTACACTGCTTTGCTGTTTCTTGCCTTACTGCAACAGAGAAGACTACAAGCAGTGCTGGAGGCTTTCTGACAAAGGGAACATGATTTCAGCTGGTGATGTAGCTGCAGAGAGAGTAGGAACCTGCAGTTTCAAAAGCAAAACACATAGGGGAACTGCAGGGCAGTGCAATGATGGGATTTGAGGAGCACCTCACTCTGGGCTCTGTTGGATGTGGAGGTGGCAGATGAAGGTATTACCTGCCCAGCCCGCAGCCACAGGTCGGTGTCCTCAGTAGCAGAAGGGAGCGTGTGCTTGTGTCCTGCCTGCCACGCGCCGTCTCTGCAGCAGGGCCAGCGAGCGGCAGGGCCCTGGGCTGCCATGCCTGATCACCAGCTGGCTCCCACTGGCTTCTGCCTGCTGGCAGCAACCAGCGGAGCTCATGGCCTAGGGTGAGCCCATGGCCATTGTGGCAGGGGAGGCCAGGCCAAACCTCGACACTGCCACACTAGGTGACTGTAATCAAGCATTTTTGCTTCTCCTTGTGCAAAATCTCTGATAAAGGAGTAAAAGTGACCGACAGGGGTAAGGTCTTACTTTGTGGTAAAAATCCCCTCATGACCAGGTGGGCCTGTGCTGTGGAGGACTGTACAGCCTTCCTGTTTTATGCATGTATTTTTATGTATATATGGTTTTTTGACTTGAGACTTTGCCCATTCCTTTGCTACCACTTGAACTGTTCCAGCCCTTGTCTTACTCTTTCATTACATGCACAAAACACTGCTGCAATGCTAATAATAATAATGAGAAGGAATAGCAGATATTACAAAGCTTATTAAGAAATTGATCTTTGTTTTTCTTTTGAATAATGAGGCAAACCTCAAAACTGCTGAAGCCATTCAGTTAATTGGTTATTGGCTCTCTTGAGTGATTATATCCACCCTGTTCCACCAAGTTCAGCAGGTCTCGTGCTGGTCAATTAGCCTTTGGCATCCAGAAAGGGAAATGCTTCATTCAGGTTTTCTCAGAACCTGTTTGTGTAGCATAAGGTGGATTGAGTGGGAGAGGTTCCCCATGGGCAGTAGGGAAGCACTCACAGTCTGAATCCTGCCCTTGAACTGGCACCAAAGGGCATTTTTGCCTGTACCCCAACCCTCTGAAAAGGTAGATGCTGTTAAGTGGAATGACCTGCCCAAGAGACCACACTGCAGGAGGACTGCTAAAGCGAGAGGGTTTTTGGAGACCCTCAGTAATTTCCTCCAGCATGACCGTTGCCCAGTGTATACCAGGGCCCGGTTCTGCTGCAGGCTGAGCAATGCCAGCAGATCCTGAATATCATAGTTTTTTTCTGGCTGTGTGGATGGATGCCCTGTCGCTTGGTCACAGTTGGTCTGCAGACTCACTAATCACTACTGCTCTGATTCCTTCAGCATTACCAGGGCTATGCAGAGCTAAACAGCTGACGCCATTTAGTGGCTTTTCCTACGGAGTGCTCAGTCCTGCCTTCACCACTATGGCTTGCCAAAGGGCTCCAACACTTGCATTGCTGTGATGCAGACCCTGTAATAATAGTTGGTTACATTCAGAGGATTCAGTTCAGATTTTAAAACCTCATCAAATAGTTAATGACTGACTATTTCAACACAGCAGTTCCTGCAAGACTTGGGAGAGAAGAGAGAGAGGGAGATGGAAAAGTTATTCATGTCCCATCTGTCTGGAACGCTTGTCCCCTCCCTCCCACCCACTGAGTCACTTCCTCCCTTTATATCTCACTTAAAATTTTTCCTTTCCCCTTTAGCTTATGATTAACAGGCACTCACCCTCTGCAAATTGTTTCTTTTTTTCTGGTGCAATGTTAGTTAAAGTTCTATGGATAAATAGAGCATATTGTATTGCAAATACACGTATGAGGTGAAATGCAGTATATGCTGTATTTATGGCCATGTAAACAAATATATCAATCACTGCAATATCCAGTTGGTGACCCAGCCTTACAAACTGAGCTAAGGAACTTGCAGTGTACTGCTATGGTTATTTTGTCCCTGCTGCCCAAAACAACGGGGCAAGGTGTGCAGGGAGAGGCATGTTGCTTGAACTGTGAGGTGGAGGTGTTTTAGAGCTGCAGCTACAAGCCCAGAGAGGGGTTCACTCAGCTCTGGGACCTGACCCAGGTGGGTGCACAGAATGTGGCAACTTGCTTAAATGCCTTAAAGCATTTAAATTTATTACAGGGCTTGTGTAGCTCAGCCCACTGCCTTGCTGCCAGGGCTTAAGAGGGCTATCTTTTAACTAGCAGGTGGTGATGGACTCTGGAGGAGAGTGTCATGCAAGGTAAGAGAAAGAGGTGGCCTTCTGGCTAAGGAGCTCTGCAACCTGTGGGTATGTGCTGACCTGGCACATCAAGCAGGGGGGAGTGGGCTACCTACAGCCTTCTGATGGCCTTATGGAGGAGCAGCAATGGCTGCAAAAGAGGAGCATGCTGGTGGGTTCATCCTGGAAGCAGCTAGGGTAAAGAGCTTGGGTGCTTCCTGAGCAAGTGTGTGAGGTGGCGGTGGTGAGTCTGTAAGTTGTGGAGCGGATGAAAGCAAGGAAGGGAAAATTTGAACCTCCTTGAACAGGTTATTTGAGTTCCTTGAGGTTTCCCGGTAAAGGGAGAGAACATGAGGCCCTATATTATGTAATGCAGAAACACTGTACATGTTCTACCTGCTTCAGCCTTCCTGCACACGGCTCAGAGATGGGGTATTTTATCTACTTGGCACATGTACTATGGTGGTACAGGGAAGTTTTGTTCCTCAGAGATGTCAGGTTGACACCACTCAAAAAAAAAAAAAAAAAGCTTTGCTTTAAAGCCAAACACTTGAGCAGGTATATGTGACTGGGGGGATTCCCACCCCAGAGAGACACTAGCATCACTGTGTTCAGCTACTAGTTGTCCTTTTTTGTAACCTTCTTTTGTAACAAGATTCCATCAGCTTATCTGGTTCCTGTCAGTTGGCCGTAAGCTGATGGGTGATGCAACAACCTGGGTAGTACGTCCACTCTGGGATTCACCGAAGGCTGGGGCACAGATGTGTCACAGAGCCTCTGCAAAGAGCCAGCTTGGCTCCTGCTCGAAGCTTTAGCTGCATGCAGGTTCTGCAGAGCCCTGGGCTGGCTCTGAGCCAGCCTCCCAGTTCCAGAAGCTCACTACAGGGGTGCCGGGGCTGCCTCTGTGCTGGGCTGGCACTGATCCATCCCTGCTTTTTTTTTGGATCTGACTCTGTGTCCTGTGAAAGTAGCTGTCCTGTCCCCAGACCTGCGTGTTATGTGGAGCTGGCTCTGGGCTCATGGGCCATGGCCAGGTCTCTAAATATTTGGTATCTGAGAAGTGTCTTCATCTTATGCACATGGGTGATGGTGCAGGTGGGCTGAGACAGGTTTGGAAACTGAGGGTGGGCCTGTATTTGCTGTAACTTCACAAATCATGGACCTGTGTGTAGCAAAACCGCAGTAGTCTCCCTTGAAGAGCAGGGCTGGGGAGGAATACATGGGTCTTGTGGCATTTATGACACCTAATAGGAGATTGTAAAATGGCCATTGAATTTTATTGCATTTGTGGGAGACTTGATGAGTCCAAGGATGGTGTGCTGTGTTACTGGAAGTTGAATAACCACTGGTGCTGATGTTGCTGAGTGGTTTTTTTAAAAGGGAAGTTTGTTAGTTTATTCTCCCATGCCTTAGATCTGATGGGTAGCTATGCATTCTTTAGAGATTTCCTCTTCCAGTTTATTTTAGGAAACAATTTTACACATATGTATGCAGGAACAGTATAGCTGCCATTGTATTATGTATTAAGGGGCAAATGAAATTAGCATTTCATTTGTCCCAGGGCAGCCTTTGGGAATAAGACAATAGCCTCCGTTGTTTATTTCCCTGAGAGATGTTAATGATTAACTCTGAAAAGTAACTCTTCTACCTGTCCTACATAAACTTTCATAGCTCTGCGCAACAGCAAGATATCTTCAGGTAGTATATGGCCTGCAAAAAGCTAAGCTCTATAACATTACTGTACAGATAGATTTGGCTGCTGCAGAACTACTTCAGCCTAAGATTTCAGTGCTGCCAGCTGGCAGAAGTGATCATATATGTAAAATCTTAAACTGAGCCAGAAAAACCTGAGTTCAAATCTCTTGCCAGGGATTGTAGGATAGAATGATTAACCTGATTTTATATTTTTGGATAACTATCAAGTGCCCGAATATTTATAGTAATAAATGTCTTCCATATGTTGCTGATACTGCATCCATGGAGTGCAATAGCATGATACAGTTATTGTCTTACTTGAAGACGCTAATTATAGCTAATCCTATAGGCACATGAATCATGAAACACTGGCCCAATTTCTGCCAGCTTCTGTGAGACGCATCTGACTCTGCTCATGTCAGCAATGCAGGTCAGCAGAGAGCTCAAGGCAAAATTCCAAGAGTGCTGGGGATCCTGAGCTCTCTTTTCAGAAGATATACAGGCACTTGATATTTAAGCACTTAAAGCTGCAGGTGGGCACTTTATACCAGCTTATACCTTCTGAGTCTTACTAGTAGGTGCCTGGATACATCTTGAAGTGTCAAGATGCCACTGAAAATATAGTCTTGAACCTACAAGTCATTGTCATGTACCCCTGTAATCCTCTAAGTCAAAATTGGCAGGGGGCTCTCAAGTTCCTAAATTCATTTGGTGCCTGCTAGACTGGTAAAATAGTCATGCTTGGAGCAATGCTGGTGCCTGTCAGCCTGTCAGGCTGACTCAATATGTCACCGAGGATGCTCAGCCACTGCAGAGATAGGGCTTCTCTAGGGCTGTGGTAGCTTACCAGGTCAAGCTCTTAAACACACCTTAATGTAATAAAACCTCTTCAGTGCATGACTGTAGAGCTACTCTCTGTTGGTAAGAAAATACAACAGAGGAACTGTATGAAGGTTATAATGTTGTAATAAGAAGGCTATAAAAACAGAGAAAGAGAGACTAAACCAATGTTCCAGTAGTTTTCCCGTCCCTTGAAATAGAGGTAAGCCCGCCCAGACGTCTTCCTTTTAAATACTGACTACTGCATCTGTTTTAAACCAAAAATAATACCTTTTGATTGGAAATGTTTCAATAACATTATTTGTGCATTTTATTGAGGCGGAGGTTGCAATTATTAGAGTCACCAGGAATTTCAGACATTTAAACACAGCCTTTATTTCTCCAGAGTAAACCACATCCCTGTGCAATTATTCTTCTATCTAAATGCCTTCAAACCAAGTCCTAAACCAGATCTGACATTTGTTGCTGGTGGTCCCTCTTACAAATCGGCCCTTGAAATGAACATGCGGGGCTAAACAAATGATGAAGAGGTTGGGCTGGTCCCTGGGGATGCTGAGGGAGGCATTGCTGATACAGGATGCAACGTGCAGCCCTGGGTAGATCCTGTGGCTCTGAGCAAACTGCTGTTGGTCTGGTCAGGTATTGCAGTCTGGGTCCTGCAGACTTTAAAAGAATAAGAAGGATTTGTCTGGTCATGGAAACTGCTCCTTCAGCCATGTGATCGCTTTGCGGCTTTACTTTCAGCTAGCTTCTCACCGTGAAGCAAACAACTGCATCGGTGGCAGAGAAGGGACTAGGCTCAACAGCCAGAACGCCCCACTGGCATGCTCTCAGTGTTGCCCCTAATCTTTTCAGCAAGTGTTTTTGGAACTTAATTTAAAAATGGAGACTGCTAAGGTGCCTCTAAGGCCTGATTCTCCTTTGTTTTGCGGCCTCTCTACATCCTCTACCTGTAGCACCCTGGCTAGGTGTTTAAGCACTTTCATTTTCAGTTTCTTGACGCTTCCAGCACAGCATAAATAAGAATTTGGGTCTAACCCCGTTAAAAATCTGACAATAATAACAACAAACCTTGAAGACAAAGAAGATGACCAATTTACAGCTTAGCTTGGGACTCAGGAGATGAACTCTGGTGAAAAAAGGTAGGTCTCAAGCCATTGCTTATCCGAGGGCAAGCAGAGTTCCTGGCAAGAATGTGTGTGTGCTAGTGTTCTGAGGCTTTTGTCTACATAGCAGGCCAGATCTTGAGTGCACTGTCAGTTAAGGGCATCGATTCAAAGTGATTCACAGCAGATTACACCAGCCTGTCTCTTGATGGAGCACACTCTGGTCCTGTGCCTGCAGGTGCTGCACAGACTGCCAAGCCTGGAGCTAGCCCGCAGTTATGCTGTCAGCCTCGCTTAGATCTAATGCTTTATGACAACTGTCTACCTGTAATGTGATAATGGGCTGAAAACCTCTGCAAAATTGATAGGGTCTCTTGCAAAGAAGAAGAAACTTCTAATGTGGCAGGCCTGATCTTGTTCTTAAAGTCCACATGAACTGCAAAGATTTCTTTGCAAATGGAAGGCTAGTTCTTCTGCCCCTGACAAGAGGGGTGGTTGAGTTGGTGTCTGTGAAGCTGCTGGCCTCCCACTTTCTCCCAGTGCAGGGGGAATCAACCTGTTGCATTTTCATGCACTTTAAATCTGTTGTTAACTCTGAAATCTAACATCCTGTTGGCTTCTACCTTCTAGGGCTTCCTGCGTTCTCTGCCTGTACTTTTCATGCTCTGGATAAAACTGTCTTCTGCCTTCAAGCTGTTTCCAGCATTTATGCCATAAATTGGTTATATTTAATGCCTAAATTATGAGTAATTGTCTAGAATGATTAACAGGTAGCGTTCTAAAAGAAAACACAATTACATTGTGTAACACAGCTTCTATAGAAGGGGCCAGATTCCTACCCACCATTTACTGGTGTACTATCCAGGAACAGCACGAGTAGCTTTGTGCTAGATCAGTGTTAAGTGAGAGTTGGGCCTAAAATATCCTGATGTAGTTTCAAATTCTCCAGATTTGCACTCCATCTGGGAAGTGGCAGCCATGGGAGGAGTGGTCTTCCTTGCTCTGGAGAGACACAGGCATGTTCCATGTTCTTAAACACCTGAGCTACAGGCCCTTTTCCCCACACACCCTAATGCAGTTGATGGCACAGCACTGTCACCAGCTTGGTCTGGTTCCTGGCACAGGACTTAATGGCAACCAAAACATATTTTCACAGCCAAAGCATTGTCATTTTAGCTGGTGGAACTAGTTGCAGCTTGTCTTTTTCCACGTGCCCAGCTTCCATGTCAGCTCAAACAGGCCCAGGGCTGGAGTGAGGTATTGGCAAGGTAAGCGCTTGCATGGGGACAGTAGAACAGCTGTGGTGGTCTGTTGTATTTTGGCTGTATGGGAGACTGGCTGGTGCACGTGGGGGTGACTGCTGTGGACAAGTGCCAGACCCTCTGGAGAGGGAACAGGGAGACTGACCCTCAGGGCCTTGTCTCTGGCACAGGTGGTCCAGCCCAATCCATGGGTATATTGCTGTGAAGCCAGGAAGTGGCTCTTGAGGCTGTGGACTGTGCTTTCAAGATCAGAGTCCCCTCCAGAGAAAACAGGGATGTTTACACAGAGAGCAACTATCCTAACAGCCATGTGATAATTAAGAGGCCTGAGGCTGCAGGATAAACCCTTCCCTACGACCTTCTCATCCTCCAGAGGATAGGCCCCCGTGGTAGCTCTGACCCCCATGCCATTCACTGCCACATCTGTGGGCTTATCATGCTTCTTAAAGAGCCCATAAACCCATTAGCTCTGAGTAAATGATCCCTGGGCTGTCTTTAGAATAATTAAAACCACAAGGCAAACAGTTACTCTGGACTATCAGCAGCATATCAGCAAAACTTGTGTCTTGAAATGTGTGTTCAATTTCTGTTATTAAAAGGCACAGAGCCATATGTGAAACATTATCACGCATCTTTGTGAAATTAGCAGAACTATTTGAACAACCATTTTGTCTCTATCAAAACAGTGCCTTATTATTATTATTTTTTCATACTGTGTAGGAAGGTGAGAGAGCCTTTGGAGAGCAGGAGGGCTCAGGCAGGCAATTTGACTTACCGTAGCCTATGACCAAATCTGTTTGCTGTGCAGAGGTGGACACTATCTAAGAAGCCCAGGCAATGCTGGTCAGAGATGGGGAAAGAGGAGCAAGATGAAGAGTCCTGTGTTGCTTTTAATCCTGAAATACAGGAGACTCTGCTGGTTTAATCTAACTCTTTAACTGCTCTACTTTGAGTGAGGCTTTCACAATACTTACCAAATTCAATTCCCATTAGGGTCAACAGAAGCTTAGCTATTGATTCAGTGGGAAAGGAAAAAAGACCAATGCTGAGTGTGCTTTTAAATTCCCACCACTCATGGTTAGGAACATATGTTAGAAAAGTGATGTCACTTCTGACTGTTTATGAACTTTCAAAATAACATTAGACCTTTAAAAAAAAAAAAATCCAGTCCTTAGTTTTCTGAACTGGCCCTCTGAAAACGGCACCAAAACCACTTAAGGGTAAGGTTTTCTGAAGGAAGGGAAAAAGGAAGAGGAGCTGTTTCTGATTAAGAGTTACCAATAACTGTGGGCAAGGTCAACATGTGGCATATAGCCAGGCTTGAAGGAAAACATGGTGTGAAGTGTTTTGTCATTTAATGGACAGTTAAACCCTTCCATTTAATAGATGCTTAAAAAAACCTTCCAAAACAAACAAACTAACCCCAAAATTATTGATCTGTTTGGGAGTGCATTTGGCAATTGACACTAGCATAAAAGTCCCTCCTGTGCCTTTAGTGCTGGCTTTGTGGGCATACAGAGGATTTTTAACTTTTAATGGACATTGTTGGGGTCTTTTTTGTGCATGTGTGGTTTCAAGGGTGTCGAAGATGAGTGAGATCATATTTGGAGAAGATGATCATTAAAGAAAATGCCAGTGCTTCTTGCCAGGCCTAGTTATTAGCCAAATGGATTGAGATAAGGCAAACAAAACTGAAATAAATATGAAATCAGTTGATTTAGTCTGCTTAGTCAAATTGAACAACAACATCCCTTGATCATCAGAGCTGAATCAGCAAATATAAAAAAACCAAAGACAGTCAACCCTACACTTACAACCCACTTGAGGTTTTCACGCTGACAACCTAGTCGCTAAGTATAAATGGTCCTCCTACTACTGGTTTGTCTGAGTCTCGAGTTATATTAGGGGATATGACTGCATCACTAGCCTTGCAATCTTGATTTTTTGTTTTGTTTTTTAAACTGAACAAATACATTGTAACTTCTTTACTGTGCCAAGTATTTCTGCTAGAAAATATTCCAGAGGATTCATGTAATAACAAACATGTGAAGGATTTCTGATATGAAAGACTATTGCTTATATTAATTTTTTAGCTCCAGAGTGAGATTAACTTTATTCTAAAACTGCTTAAAATCTAAATCCGTATACTTCCAAATGTGCAGTGGCCAGAACTAGAGGCTCTTGGTACATCTATAATATAAACAGTAGGTTTAGTATACATAGTAATATGTGATATGAGCCTTGATTACACAGACTCAGCTCACTGTTAATGTAGAGCAGCAGCTTTTGTCCTTTTTCTGGAGAACTGTGGATCCTGGTTGAAATTTGACATGTTTTGATTTTTGAGAGGATCTTTTGTGGATCCTTCTAGAAGCAGCTCACAAGTTCCTAGGGTTATGTTGACCGAGCTGAAAACCAGGAAAAGAGAGAGAAGCTTCAGAAGTAGCTATTCAGCTATATTTATATACTTAAGAGCTGTTAATATGTAATTTCCACTGGTAAATAAACATATAGTCATTGTTTGTACATTAGGATTCGGTCTCTTTTCTTCTGACACATTATGAAATGCCAAATGCAGAGAATTTAAGATTTTTGCTACCTGGAAAGGGAACTGAATAAAAATGCTTTCAGAGACACTTTCTGAGTCCATAACAAATAGCACTTGGAGCTTATATGAAGTAATACAATAAACTGCAAACACCTCTCTAAACATAAGTTTTCACTGTTGGCAGAAGGTAGACATGTTTTGGGGTGGCAGAGAGCAACAAACAGCCTGAAAACCATTACTTTGTGTTATCTCTGGAGGCTCAACAACCATTAGAAGGGACTTTTGCACATTTCCTTGCATAAAATTAATCTAACGTGCAAAACACAGCAAGCTTTCTGGTCTCACAGAAAGACCTTTTGTGCCCAGTGCTGGCAATGCTGCCACATTAGAAATGAGGAAGGGGAAATACCACACAGGGCTGTTACAGCTGGCCACCAGCCTGGCATTGTCCCATCTTGCCACCTTCCTGAAGATGCCGTGGTGAGAAGCATGTTCTGGTTTTCCCCGAGCAGGGCTCAGCTTCAATAGCGTGCCTTGTTCAATGTCCTGCTGCTATTGGGTATTTTGTGTGCTGCTTACCAGTGAGTGGTATACTGCAGCCTGTGTTTCCCCTGCACAACTGTAAGACATCCCCCTCGGCATCCATCCTGTACCGCAACTGCTAATTAATTGGCAGGGCGGTACAGAAGAGCCAGCTGAACAGTGTATAAAGGGATAGGGCCTTGGCAGGACACTGCATTTCCAGCCTTAGAGAAATATGGGAGAAGAGTCAGAGATAGGGAACAATCCACTAATATCTTAAAGAATAAATCTCTACCTTCCTTCTCTTATGTGACCTTACTAGGTAGCTAGCTAGGCAGTGGAACTAGGAATACCTGAAAAAGAACAAATGGGTTGAGAGAAATAACGTACATGAAGGCTGTGTATTTCAAACAGCTAATGAGCTCTTTCATGGGACTATCAACCAGGAAGGGACCAGAGCTCAGACCAAAAGAAGTGATTCTTAAGTTTTCCACCTAGATCAGGGAATGATCCAGTCACCAGCCTCCACAGCTGTTCCAGCTTCCTTCTGCTGCATTTTGGTCCCTTCTCCGCAAATCCTTTCCATGCAGTTGTCAAAAGTTTACAGCTACAAGTTGTATAAGTACCCCTGCAGCTGGGAAGTGACCTGTCTGGGTCTCAACTCCCTTTGTCCCAAATGCAGATCCTCTGGGCAAAGTGATCACCTGTGGTCTATCGGCACTACTAATATGGGTACTGTTGCTCATTTAGGCTACACAAGACGAGATTTGCTCTGGGTGTGGTGTCTCAACACGAGCATCTAGGAGGAACAACAATTTCATCAGTGTATCCATTATAGGACTTAAGTTCCTAAAATATAAAATATTATAGTTCCCAAGATCCAAGGGTGAGGTGTGGAAACATCTCCAGCAGGGACAAAGTTAACAGTCTGATAAGCTGCAGTTTGGCTCTGACTGCAGCGGAGATACCAGTCTGGAAAACTGCCCAGTGTGCTGTTGCAAGAGACCTGTAACTAGCATGTGACTGCTGCTTGTAGTGTGTCTGAGGGGGTAATAAGAATGTGACAAACCCCATCTCTTTCAATTGTTGCAGGATCTTGGTCTTTAGCTCTTTACAAAGCTGTGGGTAGTCCTTTAATTAAAGCTCCCAATTATGCATTTGACTGAGAACCTGTAGGCCAGCAAGCTGTAATGTTAAATGCCAATTGATTATGGAATGTGTCTGCAACTTCGCAGCCCTGCGATCCACCCATATCAATGTTAGAGTTGGATGTCTTCTGCAATTGTGTATAATCAGTGTCTTATTAAATCTACAGCATCCCTGGTAAATTATGTGCTATGCATAATAGTTTCTAGGGACCTGGATGTCAGTGTAAGTGCTGTACGTATAAGGAAGTGGAGATGACTTTTACTGGTAGTACCTGCTAAGGTGGGGACACCAGGGAATCTCTTGAGTAAACAAATCCTTTGAGATGGTCTAGCTGGGACAGCTTATCTTCAGCAGACAGATTCAGGAGGGGTGAGTAACCAGGGCTGTCATGGGTGCAGTGAAAACTGTTTCCATCTCAAATCCAAAACATAGCATGATACAAGCTACTATAAGGAAAATTAACTCTATCGCAGCCAAAACCAGTATAGCTGGTAAAGCCCCCTGCAGGGAGAACATGTGATTGTCATGAAAAGCTTGGCTTCTCTGTGCCTTTGCTTTGTGCATGCTAGTTACAGTCCAGATGACCTGCAAGCAAACTGGGAGCCTGGTGTTTGAACAGATGCACAGAACAGCTAGCTGGAGCTAGCTGCGAGTGGGCACTCACCCTGGGAACAGCTGAGCTGTCTTAGTTCTTTGTAGACCAACTAATTAGCCTGGGCAGAGCGCCCTGCTGGTGTGGCAGCACTGCTTCAGGACCCCAGTGATCTTGGGTATCTGCCCTGAACTGAATTGCCTGGTGCAGGCGTTCCCCATCTTTGCCAAGTACAGCTTGGTGGTGGAGAACTGGGCCTAGAAATGTTCTGTATTCCTGTGCTTTGGATAGCTGTACATCAGTGGATGATCAATTATACTTGGCATTTATAGTGTAGCCACCTGGAAGCAACACACAGAGAGCCTTTCCGTGCTCTTCCTAACACAGTAAAGTTTCAGATTCTTCTGGCTGAACCTCAGTATGAGGCAGGAGAGCTCTGGCAACGTTGCAGCTGTATCAATTCACCTAATTTAGAACATAGCACAAATATGTTTGTGATTGAGAAAGAAAAGATGTGCCTAGAAATTATCTCTTCATTTGTGTTTATTATAATATTGTGTAAAAATGCATGCTCAATTGCTGCTGAATTGCTGTAATTTATTACATTATACCTTGAACAACTGGTAAAAATGTATACCTGTTAGTGCTGGACCTGAACTAAACTTCATGTCTGAGGGTGCTTGTGTTCTGGGGGAGTTCAGGTAAGAATTTGAGGCACTAAGTGCTTTGCAATAAGAAGTCCTTTGAAAGAGTCTGGACCCCGGCAGAGGGGCTAAGAGATCCCCTCCTCCCCCAAAACATTGAGTGTTGGTCAGCACTGTCAGAAATGCACTAGCAGGGTTCTGCTTTCTCATTGCTATTCAAACCTAGACATATTTGTAGTTTTGTTTATAGTTCTTTCATATATTAGAAGGTGTTTCACCAACTATTTACAAAAGAACCATATCCCTCCTGAAGTCCTAGCCAGAATGTATTTTTCTCCTCCTACACTTGCTTGTTTGAGGATTTGGTTTTCCTGTTCCTCTAACATAGGCTTTAAATCTTAAGGACTTGAGCACATCAGCAAGTCACCAGGAGAACTAGTGCTTAGACTGTACTAAACCATAAACTACTTTTACCCCTGCAGATCCATATAAAGGTGGGAAACATAAATTCATAGCTGCTCCCAAGTTGCTCTAACAAAAATCTTCCACTGAGCCAGGGAGGCAGTTCCACTTGCTCAGAGCAGGGTGGCCCTAATTGGCTGCAGTGTGATTTCTGGGTGAGCACAGAAGCTGGGGGACACATCTGCAGCACAGTAGCCTGTATTCAGCTCTTACGGCCTTTCTGGTTTGGGGAGGGCATGTGGAAGAAAAACACAGCTTGAGAAGACGGTTAAAAGGATAGTAACAAACAATGGAGAGTTTGATGAGGTCCCATCTACAGCTGGGTATTTGACTTGCTGATAGGATCTAGCTGTGTGTGTGGATGGTGGATGTGTACCTGCACCCTCTCCAGCACAGGTACTCCTGGGTTGCTCTGTAGGCCCTTCCACTGGGTGTCTGGTTGCCTGCACAGACCTTTGGGCTGCTGTTGAACAAAGACAGTTCTGTTACAAAGGCAAGTTCCTCCCTCCTATTTTGAGGGTCCTTGTGTGAGGAGCGTCTGCAGAAGCCTGAGCCGTGGTCTCCTCTATGTATCTTTTCCTAAATCCCTGCTTCAAACTCTGTTTTGGAGTTTTCTGCTGCCTGCTTCCTATGGGGAGAAGGGGGAGATTGTTACTATGTTAGTCCATGGTAGAGTTGCCCATTGACACATGTGTGTTGTAGCCCTAAGCAACTAATTGCAGTTTCAGTATATCAGAGTGCTTCTTGATACGGGAAATTTGTAACGTCCACCAGACATCACCACAAGCTGGCAAGAGACAGATTCCCCAAAGTACTAGCCGGCATACTATTCATCAGGAAGCCACAGCTTGCAGGTATTGTTTCTTCAGTTCAGGTCAACAGTGTTTGTGTGGGACAAGCCTGACTCTCAGGTTCATGGGCTTGAGGAGAGGGGGGAAGTGGGTAACTAACATGCTCTTCTGCTTCATGTTCCAGGGCCTCAGATCCCTCATTTAGCTCAATATGTACTTTTAATGTCATTTTAAGTTGAGGGTCGCAAATTACTTGCCAAGTGATTTGCGCATATTAAGTTGCACTTTAGACTTTCATTCTCAAAGGTGAACACTGGTATATTTACAATCTTCTAAGGGAGAAAACAAGAATTTAATAGAACTTGCTAAACAGAGAAAGTGAGACTGCAATATACCCTCTCTCTGTTATGTATTAATCTGGTGTTATTGTTAACTTAACAATGTATTGTATGGACAGTTAAAAGGGGCCAGGAAAGTCTCTGTGTCAAACATGTAAACAGCTAGGGGTTTTTTTTGTTGTTGGAATCATTAACTGCACTGCAGTTAAATCCTTTGTTTTCATGGCTGGTTTAAATTAAATTAGCAAAATTGTAATTTTTTTAAAAAATTTGGTGGTTTTAATACATGTTAAAAGGTTCAACAGTATAATTTGACTATATGTCTATTTAAAAGGTTTTGTAATTTAAAAAAATGTGATTGACTCAAATTTCTTCTTGTAAAAAGTTGGGATTGTCTAAGGCTGATTCAGGGGAAGCATATTTAACACATCATTTTCAGTGACACTCATAATCCAGTGGCATTCAGTCATTTTAAGCACCTACATAAAGGTGAAAATGTATAGAAATAGAGAATGTGCTCCTGAGCTGGGCCCTGTGGGACTTAAATTCAATGGACATTTTTCACTTCAAATCTTTGGGTATATAATGCCATAGGTTTTCCAAGGGAGTGCTCAGCAACTAAGCAGACAAGGGTATGCATCATTAAACTCTAGAGCATCACACAGAGACATGAGGAGATCCCCCTGTGGCTTTTGCTCCAGACCAAACCCCAAGCACTGAGTATTTATGGATTCCCTCTCAATGCAGCTCCCCTTCTCTAGAGGAGGTGTTCCCGCTCCGGTGTAGGCCTGCTGTCCCTGAGCACCTGCCATCTTAGCTTCCTGATGAGAGCCAGGGATGCCACCTTGGGAAACTTTCAGATTGGGCTTTAGCGTGTTTCAAAAAGCCTATTTTAAACCCAAAGATGTTTGAGTTAAACTCGTGAAGTGGTGACAGGGACTCTGTCCCCCATCTGGTGCTCCTTAACAAGTTTGGGATCTGGCCACTCTCGGGGCTACTGTAAATCCTCGCCCTTCTCCTTCCTTTTCCAGTCTTTCAGGCCCCTGTTCATTCCAGGTGAAATGCTATGGCAGTCACAGCATAGGCAGCCCATCAGGCTGCCAGGTACACTCAGGTTAATGCCAGGCTTGCCCAGGGCAGAAAGGCCCTGAGGAGTGAAGCCTGGTGGTGGTGGTATTGCAGGATCCCCACCCACAGCACTGGAATTGCCCTTCCCTTCTGCTTCAGCAGCAGTGACACAGGTTCAGCCTCATCTGCTGCTGAGCCACGTTAAGAGGGTCTGGCCTCTTCCTTCCTTCCTACATACTCATGTTGCACTCAGCGACTTGTTCCTGCTTTTTCCTCCTTGCTTCATCTTTCCCATCTCCTACACACACACCTGGCCATTGCTGCCTTCCCTGTGTGCAGATGGGGTTGTTCAATAGCCTATGTCTGCAGCACGAGCTAATTTACAAACACACCCATTTCTCTCTTATATAATGTGTTTATATTGTTCTCATGTACTTTTACATAAAAGTTGGATCAAGTCATCCTCAGCCCCGGGAAGGGTACTAGCATCTGCTGGGTAGGACAGGCTGCTGGGGTCCAGTGGTTGAGGTTAAGGTAGGAGCTCCTGACCTGAATGTGTTGCTGGCTGGGCAGTAAAGTACCTGTACAACCTTGGCAAAATCCTATACAGCAATTTTTCTGACTTCTGTTGTTGTTCAGTTTTTTGAGTCTTAAGTGTAGGTTGGCCTGGTGAAGCACTTTCTGGAATTGGTCAAACACTGGAAGTATGTTGTACAGGCAACTGGGGGAGCTCAGAGCATTGTTGTGGCAGAAGTCTTAAAAGGGTGATGGTGCAAGAGGTGGCTTGTGTGCCTCTTCTAGAAATATTGATGTGAGTTACGTCTGTCAGGGTCACTGGTCCCCTGTATGCTCCTACAGCAGCTGCTCCTGCATGTCCTCCTAAAACAGCTGCCAGGGGAGTAGAAAGGGTAGTGGTGGGCAGCAAGAGGCAGAGAAAGAGAGAGAGAGAGTAATTACCTTCTTCCACTGGGAGAGGAAATTTGAACAAAACCTAAAGCCAAATCTCTTAATGGTTGCAGGTGGAAGAAAGACACTATAGAGCGAAATGTCTGTCTTTTCCTCGCCTTTCTGGGAATACTTCAGAAGGAATGAAATGGGCAATCAGTAAATGACTCTTGAAAATACATTTCTGATCTATCAGCAAAGTCAAATTAAATTACCTAAACAATTTAGAGATTAGGAGTATTGCAGAGTTCTAACCCTTCCTTGAGGGAGGTACACCCACAGATTGTATTTACCAGAGCACAAAAATACAATTTGTCTTAGTAGGAGACACTAGGACTTTCCAGGCAGTGCTGGATTCCCTTCAGGAAGGTCTAAGACTTGTACGGAAGGTGCTCCTGTGAGCTGTGTTTGATGGTATGGGTGAGGTCAGTGTTTCCAAGGTTATGCTAAAGAGCCAGAATGATGGTAGTAACTGATGCCTCAGATAATTTCTAGGGACTCATTGCAGAAATATCTCCCCACAGAGCTGCTTGTTGGGTTCCTTAGACTTTAACCAGACTTCATTTAATGCTAGAAACAACAGGATTCTTTGTCTTCTATGTTTATTCGAGGTTGGGACCATCTATTCTGTGTGTTTCTAACACATAGTTTGAGGTTCAGAAATGTACCTAAGACTACCCTGTTCCCATACAATAATAAATCACAAAGCAGATGTTTAAGTAACAGACTCCACAGTGCCTTCCTCCTGCACTGGAAGAGAATGTGGAAGCATATAAACTCTGAGTTCAGGCAGGCCCCAATCCTGCAACAGGAGCTTGCAGGCAAAGCATTCATGCATACCCTCACTACCAAAAAGGAACTTTCCTTAAGTGAAGCTATTATTTGTCTTGGTGTCCAGAGCCTTCGGTGAGGTTAGCTCACTCCTGCCTCAGACATAGCAAGTTGAAACTCTTGTGGTAAGCAAAGGGCAGGCATTCAAAAGGCTCTCTGGGGACTTGCAAAGCCTGAAGGAGTCCAAAGTTGAAATATTTGTGATTGGTTGGGGAATACTCTTATTGCTTGATGCACCATTGCCCCTTTAATTCTCATTTCAGTTCCTGAAGTTGGCTCTAAAATTGACGGAAGAAAATATGTGAAGGCACTGGTAAATGTGATGGTAGCAATGTTCTGCTTTTTAAATTTATTTTATTTTTAAGAGGAGCAGCAAGGGGTAATATAGAGCTTTATTTTTATCGACTTGTGTCTTTCTCAGTGCTAGAACTGACTTCTACTCTGTTAGGCAATAACCTAAATACAAATGTTTCTTTCCTGATGGTGTGTACAAAAGTCTTTACTGGTCTGTGGGGGAAGGGGGAATATGTCCCTATTTTTATTCCCCCCTACTTTCCGCACACAGAGGCAATTTGCCACCCTCTTCAGCCCTCTCCAAGGGATATATAAAAAAGTTTTGTTGAGAGATGCTTGGAGCAAAACACAGAATTCAGAACATCCTGCGCTTTGTGGGTATATTAAGTCAAACCCAAACAGAGCATCTGGAGTCTACAGTCTTGCCTCCCCCCCCCATCCCCACCCACTCCCCGCAGCAGTTGATATTTCTTTTTTGTTGCATGTCTTGGAGGCTGGAAGTTCTTGTCTTACCTTGTTTGATGGGCATGGGGACCAATATAAAAATCTTCTTTTCTAATTTAAATGATGAGATTGGGTACAATTGCTTCTTTTTTCCTAAAGACCATGCAGATCCTTCTATGAGACAAATGATCAAAGTGAGAACTGGTAGGCAAATGCTCAGCTGGTATGAACCAAAGTAATGCATTGCAGCAAATCCTGGCTGCTGTGCTCTCCCTGTCACTTCTTGCCCAGCCGCTGAAGTTTCTTCTTTGTTGTGTGACTTGCAAACTCGGTCAAGTATGTCCGATGGGTGTGAGGGGGTGATGCTGTGTCTCTTGGCAACAGCGGGTGTTAGGTTCCTTCAGAAGGGGTCCTCAGCAGGCCAGCTAGGTGCCATAGCCCTGTGCTCCACCTCTCTTCTCTGCTTGTTGGCCTCAAGCACTGGCTGAGACTGGTTGGCTGACTTCAGGATTTGGCAGCTGCTTCCATCTAGCAAAGGGCTGGAAGGATGGTGTGGCTGTTTCATGGTGTTTGCAATCCTCTTGCACCACACAAGGCCAAATTCTCCTCTTGTGCATTCACAATGTCCATGGAGTTAATCCCAACCTACAATGATGCTGGAAAACTCTGACCTCTACAACTAATTTCCAACTGTAATCCTAAAAGAAGAATGGTTGGCTAGTTTGGTATTTCTGCCCGTGCTTAAGTGCATTTTGCTTTCATTATGGGGTGTCAAGTTGTTAATATTTATGGAGTACACAAAAGAATGAAAATTCTGTTTCGTGTTCAATCTGACATCTTTTGGCACCACAACCCTCTAGTCATGGTAGTAGTTCTGTTTCAATTCGGCAGTGCTCTTTCGAGATGAAGTCCTTTAAAGTGTGGTTTGGCTCTGAGGAGGGATTCTATGCAAATAGTATTCAGGGGGTCTGTCTTTATTGTCTCAAATATTAATAATTTCCAGATCAAATGCAATTTGCCTTGAGTTTATTTTCTTGTTCTTTCTTCCCATTCTGTCAGCTTGGTTAAATGCATCGTGATGCTTTTAAAGTCAACCTGCTTCTTTCCTTGGCAAATGCTACCCTGTATAGTGAGGTTTCGCAGACCTCCTCCAGCTCTGTTACCCCTTCCACTCTGCAGTCACACAGGACAGGGAGCGGGGCCTCCCACAGGCCTGCATGGCCATAGCGTGGCCTGGGTTGGTGTGGGTATAAAACACAGGTAGTTTTAGGGTCAGAGATCAGTAAGTAACCAGTTCCCTCCAGATAATCCTTGTTGCCACAAGGGTAAAAGTGTGAACTTAAAAGTGTGAGTGTTAAAACAGTCCCATGCAGAAGGCAGAAGGAAAAAGTGTCTTCTGGGAGCTGTAGCAGAGGTACCTGGTTCCCCAACTGGGTGCACTCAGGCGCTGGGGCCACATTTGTAGAGATGCAGGGTGCAGTACTCCCATGAGTATGTGGTGGGACGGTATTCTTCCTTGTTCTTGGAAAGCTCTGCCTGACCACACACTCTGGCACTCGTCCAGATCTGCTCAGCCCAGTCCAAATTTATGAGGTTCTTGCAAAGGATCACTGGGAGATGATGTCACTGCTGGCATCATACTGAAATGCCTAGTACTGGAGGCTGCCTCTGCAGCTCAGCCATGCGTACTAACGTGGGTGAAGTGATACTGCTTTCTTTGAAGGTTCTTGGGTCAGTGAAGCTTGTTCTGGTGGAAACAAAGGAAGATGACAAAAGCCACCCTAATACTGCCTTTACGGTGTGTATTTTATGGTTTGGCAGCAAAAATAATCAAAAAATACCAAAATTCTCCAGGAAGCTGGGGGAAGGAGGTATTATTACTGAAAAGGGTATTTAATTCTCCTGTTAAAACAGCCCATAGATCTTCAGAACGTTAAGGAACATTGAATACTGCAAACTGTGTGCCTACAAGCATGGATATAGTGCATGTCTTCAGAGAACATATGTTTACATATAAGCTGCTTGCTCATGAGCATGCATCATTTGTAATATATTCTTTACATGCAGTGCTGAAGCTATGAAATACAGCAAGGATGCACTGTGAAGAAATGTTGACTCGAAGTATTTTATAAATCTAATGTAACTGTTGAAATCACAGTTGTCTGGAAAACTTTCTTCCAATAAGTGCACTATATTCCCAGCTAAGAGTTCATTCATTATTTTGTATACTAGCTTAGACACACATTGCATATCCATAAGTGACTACATGCAAAATACTAATTTAGACCAAATCTCTCCTGGAATAAACCCCTTTAGGATAGAATGATAGGTCCCTAAGAGTACATGCTAGATAGTTTCAAATTCTTACTCATTCTTTTTTTTATAGTTCATAACTGCACTGTGTTCTAGTATTGATTAGATACTCTAGTCTTACTAGATTTCTTAGTGAGGATTTATGTATGAGGAAAGAAACGTGTATTAGTAGTAGGACATGAACACAAATACAAAAATAATAGCAACCTTTGTGCTAGAGGCTGGGGTCATCAGTCACTTAGATAACCACTTGTTATTGCAGTGACCCGGTGAGTGCAGATATTAACATCAAATGTCCTGCATCGAGTATGCTCTATGACACACTCCGTGGTAGCATTTAATGCACTCTACACAAGCTGAGTTGGATGTAACATAGAAGTTAATTTGCAAACTTTCACGTTTTCTGGCATATTTCAAAGTCCATCCAGACACTTTAGCTGGGATTATGGTGCCAATGGATTGCGCCCTTTGATCTGGAGGAAACCAAGCTTAGCTTCTGCCTTGCTCGCCTCCTGCTACAGTCTGTGTGAGTTGCCAATGGCTGTGCCTAATCTTCAGGAAATGGAAACTCTTGTCTTGGTTTAGCTCAGTAGAAAGATCCTGATGTAAAGTGTTATGGGATGATTACACGGTTTTATTGTCTCCCCATGTTTTAGTGACCAAATGAAAGAGCAGTCTAGATGGGCCTGGCCCCTAACATGCACACAGTATGCCCATCTTCCCCATCCCCCACCACCCTGCTCAGCGTAAAGTATTGAGAATTTATTTGTTGGATCTTAGTACAGTCTGTCTTCTGCTTTCTGACATTTGATATGAAAAACACCTCTAAGTGTGATCAGTATTTGGTTTGCAGCATGGAAATTGTTATAGTTTGAGGGGAGTCTAGGGGACATTTTATGGGCTATTAAGTAACTCATTAACTAGGAGGCTGCGTACTTGACACAAGGTAGGCTGGGGTATCTTCTAATACAGTGTGCCAGAGTTTAAAGATGCAGCAAATAAATGTTCACCTAATAGTACAACAAGCTCTCCTCTCTCTTCCTACAGACAGCATGTGTTTTTAAAAGATAGAGACACCTCTGCTGCTGGACCTTTCCCAGAAAGCATGTTTATTTCTTGTATTGCTGACATAAATGCTAGATAAAGCTTTCTGTGAAGCAGAAAATGGGGTTGTTCTATTACCACGACTTTTTTTTTTTTTTTTTTTAAATCTTAATCATGAGGTTTGAACATATAATTAGTCAGTGGTGGTTCATACCTTTACCCTGCAGTTTCTGGGTCAGCTGTAGAACGTCACTGCTGTACTCCTACACCCCCATTTCCTGCTATCTCAGCACCTTTCAGCTGTAAGTATGGTGTAGGGAAGAACTATTGCAGAAAGGTTATATTTACAGAGAAAGTGAGGTGCAGGACACCTCAGGATATTTATATGCTGTAGCCGAAAGAAAGAGCATAGGTGTACATACCCTCATTAGCTATAGCTTCTTAGTGCACTTAACACAGTGGGAGCACAGGGGAGAACAGACAGCAGCAGGGTAACCTTAATTCAGCCATTGCCTGTTCTTTACTGTGCCCCCTGGACTGGCGCTGCCAGCAGCAAGCTGTTGCTTAACTTGCAAAGCCCCTTGATTGCACACTTTGCCATCTTCAGTCCAGAGGGCTGGTAGAAGTAGTGGTAGCATCTCCTTTAAGTCTTCCCTTTCTAATTTGCTAGATTAAGGAACTTTTGTGGGTCCTCTCTCAGGCCAACCCACCCCAATGGCACAGGAATAACTGTAAGGTCAAAGCCATAGAGGACCAGCAACAACAACAGAAGTGTGGAGTACATACATAACTGTGTTGAGCCAGGATGAGCTGCCAGAACAAGGGTGCAAAAACCTTTGCCCCATCTTAAACAAACAGTAGCATGCACCTCCCTGGGGAAAAACAAAAGATGAGCATTGTTTTATGGGCTGAGCCAGAACAAGAAAAAAGCCCAAGCACAGCAGTTTCATTCACCAAATGAGTTTTGGGTTAGGGTTAGGGTTAGGGTGCTTCACTCTAAGGTGCTCCTTCTGCTGTCTGTGGTAATGCAGTGCCCCACATCCCTGCCATTGTGTGCCTCATGGCTGCGGTCACAACCAGTGCTGGCAGTGGGGAGCATGGCTGAGTGCCAGCGGGGAGAGTGGGCTGGCTACAACCAGGTGGGAAGTATGGGAGTATTCCAGTAATGGAGCTGTCAGGCAAAGATGCAGTGACTTGAGTTGGGGGGCGGGGGGGAGGAGGTAAGCATTCAGCCCCTGAGGACTACAGTAATTCCAGGAGAAAATGGGCTAGATCCATTCCCTGGCTCAGCACCCTTGTTAGAGGGGGAGCCATTTCAGTTAGGAGCTGCTCCACCCCTGCTGCTCATAGTGCCAGTTCCTGTAATGTGCCTGGGGCATGCTGCTAGAAGGTGATCCATGGGTATGGGACTCCAGCATGTTAAGCACGAAGTAGTGTATTTTGCCAACTGCATGCAGAGGGAATGGGCGAAGGAGAGGATACTCACTACAGTACTGGTAGCACTGGTGTCTCAGCTTTCAAGCCCGGTGAAGAGGAATAGAAACCATAGAAATTCTGCAGTGAAAACTGTAGGTCAGCTGGGTAGCACTATTAACCCATTTGTGCCCAAACCAGACACTCTCTGTTCTCAGCAGCAAAAGATTGTGAATGGTTTTAGGGAAAATTTTGATTAGAATAGTTATTCTAAGTTAACTCTGTTCTTGCACCATTGCTAATGGAGAAAATAGCCCATATATGTTTTTTGGGCTGGGGAATTAGTTCAAATACCAGTTGTTTTGAGGCTATCAATTTTATTATTTCTAACTTCCTAAGAAAACTTAAAAATTGGGATAACAACATCATAAGTATTAAAGTATTTTTCCGTGTAAATTGCCATGATTAGTAGGAATGGAAGCCTTCCTCAGCATCCCTACTGCTTCTGGGTGACTTCTTGTCATTTTCAAAAGTGTCTAAGGTAGCATAGAGGTGTTTGTGCAGTAAAACAGGTAAGCCAAAGGGCATGTTTTTCTTTCCTCTCCTAAATAAAATGTCACTAGGGACAAAGAAAGTAGGATTTGGAAAAATCTGGAAGACAATTGTCAGCCTTTAGTGTGGCCAAAGCAGATCAGGGATTCCCCAAACTATTGTATATATGTGGTTTGGTCAGAATTTGTGGGGTCTTAGCATCGTCACAGACCTTTGGAGAAGCAAGAGGAGAAAAGAAGCTGCTCAAATTACCCTGCAAATACCAGGAAATTAACTGCATCTTTTTTCAGCCTACTTTGAGTTCTAGGTTCCTAATCCAGTTGAAATATTTTCTAACATGTACTATATGCAATATACAAAAATTACAGTGATAAGGCAAAGCAAATTATTTTACATTATATTGTTCAAAACTCTTCTCATTTGATAATAGCGATATTCTGAAGCCCAGCTATTGGTAAACTAAAATTCAGACACACCAAAACAGTCTTAAAAATTATGAGACTTTAGAGTAAAAGCCCCTCATGCCTTTCAATTTCTGTTTCTCATGTGCACTGGGCTTCTGTTTTAAGCACTCCTCACTTCCAATAGCTGAGACAGCTTACCAGTGTGTGGTTTGAACAAATGCAAGTTAAAATTCCCCCACATTCACCCGGCACACAGTTGGTGCTATAAGATGCTTGACAAACATTGTAAGACTCCCAGTTTCATCCAGCTGATAGATACGCATCAGGTTTTGACTGTATGAAGTATTGGGGGGTATTCTGGAAAAGGGTGCAGTAACAGTGTGAATGAAGTAGGAAGAACTG
The DNA here is from genome assembly GCF_965140245.1 of Athene noctua. Classification (NCBI taxonomy): domain Eukaryota; kingdom Metazoa; phylum Chordata; class Aves; order Strigiformes; family Strigidae; genus Athene; species Athene noctua. Next base: position 39,015,195 of record NC_134043.1, on the reverse strand, counting down.
TGTTTGTTCCTTTGGAAGTAATTTTTCTTATTGTTCAGATTTTTCTCCCACATTGGTTTGTTTTTATTGTCATGGGAAACAGTTGAGAATGGAAGTGGCCTCTTGAGACCATCTTGTCTACCCTCCATGTGCAAAGCAGGGTCAGTTAGAGCATTTCTGATGGGAAAATGAGGCTGGTTACACCAGGCAGTGCGTGTGGGCTTGAATGATGGAGGAAAATGCGCTTTGCATTTCAGAAAATTAATTTCTTCAAGTCAACTAGAAGGCAAGGAAGAGGAAGAAAGTGTGATGTGTTCTTCAGAAAGACAATGTTGTTGGTTTCAGTGACTACTCTTCAGATGTTTACTCTAAACATGCTTTTAGTGCCTCTGATTCAACACCTTTATGCTGTCCACCATTAAGGCTAGAAACAGATACAAAATCTCATAAGTATTTTGCTGGGCTAAAAGATGACAATGGATATATATACTTTATATATAGATAGATAGTTACATATACACTTTAGATAGAGATATACTTAAATGAATGCCATGCTTAAGAAAGGTACGTGGCAGCTGTGCAAAAAATTCTGAAACCTTTTCTTTAGGCAGACTTCTCTAATGACACATTTGTTATAGCTGTGGCACACAGCAAAAAGCTCCCTACCTCAAGAGCTCAAGCTTGCAAGCAGGCACTTCAGCTGCAGAGCAAGCACAACAAATGAACTGCGGATTTAAATGTGCATCATACACTGTGGGTCTAACACACTTCAGAGGTGGTGTCTTTCTAGCTGCCACCAGACCCCTGGCCCGTGCTGCTGAGGCTATGACTTAACATGGTGCTTTGAGTGATGTATCTCCCAGTGCACTTGGGTAAAGTGGGGTTGTTTTTAATAACTTATGTAAATGTATGCAACACATGCAAGATGGAGCTCACCGGCTGTTCAGGGACAGAATGACAAACTGGGACAAAATAAGAAAAAATTGCTGTGGTCAAACACGAGTCTCCAATTGCCTACATGTGATGAGAGGCCATTTGACACTGCGAGGTGTGCTAGGAACAGGCTCTGGCTGGTAGTGCTGCCTTTGACTCTTCATATGTGGTGTGCTGAGCATGTCTGCTCGGTGCTGAAGCAGCCAGCTTTGCCCTGTGATAACCTGTTTGATGGACTATCTCCCAGTCACTCTCACAGGAGCAGGAGGCTGGAAGTGTACCAGCAATTCCAGTGAACTATTCTGACCTTGGTGAGGAGCTTAAGTCCCTGGCTGGCAGGAAGTCTAAGTGTTTAAAAATTAAAATTCATTTGTAATTGAAGTGAAAAATGAAAATCTCAGCATCTTACGTAAAGCAAATTCAGGGAAAAGTTGATTATTTCCCTAGAAATTGTTCTATTACATTTAATGTTAAATGTAATAGTCATATTAAGTATGAAATACATAGCTACATAGGTCAATGTAAATATTTACTGTAGCATTAACTATATGATATGGTTGCAATGGAATGTTTGGACTATTTTCCCTATTACAGTTTTATCATAATCGACATGTTTCTCCAAACATTTTGGTTTCAACAAAATGATATTGATCTTTTTGAAGAAAAACTGTTTTAGTCAGCATTTTTCCAGGCAGCTGTGACATGCAGGGTGGAAGTCAGGCTGACCTTGTCCCTTCCAGCATCCCACAAACATCTCTTCTGTTGGGTTGTTCTTCCAGAGTAGAGTCTTTGATAATGTTGGGAAGCCATTGTACTCTATGGGTGGTTGGACTGAATCAAGTGGTGCCATGGAAGGACTCTGGAACTGCTTAAGAAGAGGAAAGCAAAATGCTTTTGCTAAAGGACAGAAGAACAACAGAAAGAGGAGATGCTAGAGCCAGCTCCTCACAGACAGTCAAGTTGTTGAGGTTTTTTTAGCTAATCAATGGGAGTGAGGCCCTGGGTGCCCCTTCACTCAGATCCATCCCTCAGTGTGTTGCAGTCTTGTGGTCTTGTGAGGCTGTGGCAGGGCTAGCCCGGCCAGGCATGCTGGGGTGGTGTTGTCAACCCTGCTGGAAACACCCCGACGCTGGTTCAAAAATGCCCAAGTGCCAGTTTGTCTTAAGCTCTGGCTGCTGTGTCTACGCTGTTCTGATGCTGGGGTGGACTGGGTCTCTCTCAGCAATCACTGTAGCAGCTTTCTGCTAGGATTCTTTGCCAGGGTTTGATAGGGTCTCACAGGTATGCTGGGGCCCTCTTCCACCTGCCTGCCCCTTCTCTGTGCTCCTCAAGGCTGCTCTCCCTGTATGTCCCTGGCTGTTGGCACCCTCCCATAGATGCAGGTTTACTATTTTGTTCTCTCTGAGTCTTGCCCACCTCCCAGGCAGCGTCTGGGCTGGCTCACATCTGTGCTTCTCCTGTCAAGGGATGATCAGCTCTCTTTGCTGCAGCAGCCACTGTAGGAAGAGGTATGGGCAAAGCTGATTTGTACCAGTTTATGGTGGGTTTAATAATTTTCCACTTCTGCAAAGAGGCAAAGCCGTTCCTACTGCTTTTGCTGTCTGTGTGTGGTGGAATAAACATCTGTTGGGCCAGTTCTAATTTGCAAGTGAGGGCAATTACCCGTGGCGCAGGTGTGTTATCCTCTGAAAGATTTTATTTCTCTCAAATGTGGATATGTCTGCAAATAATTTGAGGCACTGCTATTTTATAGCCTTACACCCTATGGAGGATAATTACTGAGCTTTTTTTCTTCACCTTACTGTATCTTTGTTTTATTCACCAAAGGAAAACTCCCACTTATGCCCCTCCCATTTGCCACATAAAAACTCTCTTTGAAGTGGGAATACAAGTCACAATAAGTTTATTGTTAAAGTAAATTAGCACTGAATGAGAACACAGTGTATGTTTATGAGCCAATACATTTTGGAGAATGAGCCATTAAATTCCAGTAGTTTGGCTCCCGTCTTTGTGGTTCACGGCTGGCTTGTGTGAGGGTTTGATAAGAATCAGTGGGAGAATGAACTGACCATCTCCTGCAAACAAAACACTTTTTTTGACCTTTCTGTCTGCAAAATACAGAACCTTTAGGGATCTGTTTCCTTTCATTGCAGGCTGCATCTGTAGATGATTGGAAACATACCTACAAGTCCCAGGATGTTCAGATCCAAAGTCTTGGAAGTTCAGTTTTACATCAAACCCTTTGAAGTTCATTCTCATCCCTGCAAATGACTGATGGAAATGACTGAGCATCTGAAACTTGTTAAGAACCTAATCCAAGGACTCCCATTTAGTTTAGAGGCTTTTGCATCAGGCCCTTGCAGTGAGCTCTCCTGAAATAAGGGACATTCATTTTCCGTCTCAGTTATGATCCATTATTGATTGGTAGGAATTTGAAATGGTCAGACAAAATCTAATGAAATTTCCCTTTTCCTACATTAATTTAAATAGTTTATAAATGGCGGCCTGGCATAAAGTGATGTCTAAACCAAGTCAAAAATAACAAGAAATCTGTGGGCTTCAAAATTCCAAAGGAAACGGGGATCCTTGAAATTTGGGCTGGACTGGGCCCCGAGGCTTATCCTGTTCTTGAATGTGGTAGCAAATTTGCCTGGATAGGGGACAGAGGGAACAGAATACAGTTGCTAGCTCCATGCTTTCTGGCTCAGTCTCCTCTTGTTTAGGGATGGCTTTAAATTGTGCTGTTGGTGCAGAGCACTCAGCAGAGCTGGATGTGGGAAAACTTCCTTACCACAGGGCATCCTGATATTGCTGAACTTCTGCATGATCTCTGCAGGGGACTTCAACAAATTCTCACTGCCTCTACCTGCCTCAGGAGTGAGCAGTGCTTGAGGTTTCCCGACCTGGCTTAGCGTACTGGCATGCAAAAAGCAATGCTAGGGTCTGGTGAGGCATCTTAAAATGGCCTTTTGTGCAACTGCAGTGAAAGTTTAGGAAAAAAACTTGTTGACTTTACCACTTTTCTTTCCATGGTTTGTTTAAAGCCGACACAGAAAAACTGGAGAGTTTGTCTTTTCTACTGGTTTAGTCTCTTTGAACTCCCTTTCTGTTTGTGCAGCCTCTCTTGGTATGGCTGTTATACACAAGATGGAAGAAACCTGGCTTTGTCCATCAGACCTCTGGCTGGTATGAAAGAATAGCTTTCTAATATTTAACAGTTTTCCCTGAGGTGGCACATTGGAGACGATGTGAACATGGGGCCTTATTAAAAATCATATTGTAAATTCACTTGTCACTGTAGAAGGATACATTGATCTTGACTGGAGGAAAAAAAAAATCCATCACACTGTTTATGTCTGAAGAAAACAAACCTTCTGAAGTGAAATATTGACTCACTGAGGTCAATGTGGAAGCTAACACCTAGAGATAATATATGTGAGTCTTCTCTTGGGCTAGGAAAGCGTCAACCCACTTGGTGTGTTAGTTCCCTGCAGGGTCCCATACCCCAGCTCTGGGGCCACTGTGGAGGCCACAGGCACAAGGCCTGGGATCCAGGGCTGGACACTGTGAGCTGATTTTCCTTAGGCTGTGACAGTTCCTCAGGGCTGCAGTAGCCCATGGCAACTGGAAGACATTGCTGCAGCCCTCAGGTTACTCTAGTTAGCACAGGGAGACCTATGCAGTGAAATATTTCATGCTGTAGGAACTGAAGTGCTAAATGCAATCCACTTGGGAACACAAGGCCAAGTAAAGCATTAACACTGGAGTTAAGAAACCAATTCAGGAATAACTAATATTGTTGACTTTGCTTGCACAAAATGTCACTTTCTTTGAGCTCTTATTTTTTCCCCCAAGAGCAAGTTTAAGGGCAAACACAAATATTAGTCATCTTTCTCCTATTAATTATTGTTAAAGATTTAAGGGATCATAGACTTTGAAGTTAATGCCCCATTCAATGTGGGAAAAGGCAAAACTGTGCATCCCCAGTGGTGTTGTTCTTTCTGGCTGGCTGGTTGATCACAGACCAACTGTCCTGCCTTGCGACATCAGCAGCATGTTTCTTTACCGAGGGGCAGTAATTGTGAGATGAAGCAGATTTCAGATGAAGAGAGTGAGTGAGCACACCTGCATGTGTGCATTGCACATATATGTATGCACACTCTTGAACATGTAGATGAACAAAAGCAGCAGTAGACCTGATTCTAAATCCTGATTGGCAGGCTTGCTTTTTTACCCTTGTGCAAGATTTTATCTTTGCTTATCTTGTACAATGATCTTTTTAATGATTTATATAAAAAAAACCCTTCTGAAATCCTGGATTAATTTTGGAATAAAAGTTTTTATTTCCTCCAAACATAGGTGGCTTTCATGACCCACTCTACTCTAAAAGTGACTCTCTCCAAATGGCATTGTAAGGCTCCCAGATTCACATTTGTTAGTTCCAGAGTGGATAACTTTGCTTTACAAAACTGAAGATGTGTTTGGTGACCCTCTGCACTCTTCCTGGGATCAGGATGAGCAGAGTTCTTCCTTTCTTAAGAATCTCTTCTGTTGGCTGTGTGACTGCCTTTCATCAGCCCTACATAGACATTACAAAGGATGGAGTTTGGACTTATATTTAGAATTATTACAAGGGATATGTCTAGGGAAAAAAGACCCAACCCTGCTAATGAGATTTTGGGAAGATTTGAAGAATAAAACGTTTTTTGTAAACTTAGTATGTTTGTTACACAGCATTGAATTCAGTGTTGAATATAAAGCTGCTGAAAGACAAACAACTTGCCTAAAAAAGTGGATTAATTATTTTTACCTAATCAGTTTCATTTGCCCAAATGCAATTTTGGAGCAAACAAAGCCAACTATTAATCTGGATCAAATTTAATTAATAGTTTTGTCTATAATGGTTGAAATATTTTGCATTATATCCATATAGCTATACCTGTATCAAAAAACCCTCTGCTTTGCACTTCTGAAAGCATTTTGGCCTGGGGCATTTGTAATGTGGAGATGGACGCTTTTTCTGCGGTGATGATTCAAGTTTACAAATTGATGGTTTTTTTCTATTCTGTCTAGAAAAAAGAAGGACAGAATGTTTTGGAAAAGTGGTTTCCTTTATTCATTTTTTTAAAACCTAGGTGATTTTTTCTGAAAGGATTAACAAATGATAAACATGTTTTTCATTAAGAGCAGGCCTTCTTAAGAGTCGTCCTGTTTATTGTAAAATTTATTATTTTTAATGTTTCTGCTCAGCCACTGAACCCCAAATACCATTGTTTACACAGCTCTATTTGTAGTAAAAGCTAAGGAAATTATTGCCTAGAAGTGGGATATGCACCCACATTGCCTGCCTGCCCAGATTACCACTCTTCAGGGCAGTCTAGGGTGTTTGGTGTTCCACCTGGCCTAGTCTTGCTTGAATGTTGTAAGAAGGAAAAGGAAGGGACTGACTCTGTAGCCTGCTCCTGCTTTCCTGTACATGGGAGTTCCTGATGTAAGTCCTTCCCTTTACTGGAAAAATCTTGAAAAAACAAAAAAAAAAAAAAAGAGAAAAAAAAAAAAAAACACAAAAGAGAGAAAATAAATTTTGTGCAGTTTGATTATACCTACAATCCCATTCCATGCAGCAACATTTGTAAGAATGAAACAGCACTTCTCCCTCCTTTCTGAACTCTTCTGTGACAGTAGCAGGCTTGGAAATGACTGCTGATTTACGACAGGTGAAAGTCATGAATACAGAGGGACTGGGAGGAAAATTGCATCGCAATCTGCCATCCACCCTGGAAACCAGAAGGGAGATGGTGCTGTGCCAGCATGTCCTCTGTACACACTGTTTAAGGGCAGAGGGGGAGCTGGACTCTCCCAGGGATCAACGCTGAGCTTTAGCACGTTTCAGAAATCAGCTCTCTAAGCAAACAGGAGAACATCCGGGAGGCAGCACCGGATCTGCAGCAGGAATGGGGGCAGCAGGAGACCATCACCTGGCAGTCAGCAGGTTGAAGCAACACTGGAGAGAACCACTTGGCAAGGGGCAGGTGGACTAGACAGCAGGAGTGCGGCACCATTTGCTCCACAACTTGGCATTAATGAGACACCTATTGGAATTCTGCACACTCTTTAAAGACCTTCTGTGCGGAAAATCGTTACGTTTACCGTAATCCTTTGCAAGTGAAAAACCAAACTGGAATCTTCCCTGCTGTACTTATTTGTGGGCTTCCTAGGAGGCTTTTGGAGCTGTGCAAGTCACGTTGTTTTCTGGATGGAGGTGCTGAGAGGTAGACAGCTACTGCAAGCGATGCACAAACTGGAGAGTCTTGTGCACAAAGGGGGTAGGGTTCAGCGTGAAAGGCTGTTATTTGACTTGACAGTCAGGGTTGGGTTTTTCCAAGCAGTTTCCCTCTGTGTGTGCACACTCTTAAAAGCACTGCTGCACATGCAGGAGAGAACTAACATGCCATGGGTGGAAGCACACAATAGAGGACACCTCTTAGAAATGTGGCCCCCAAGACTAGAGCTATGTTTTTAAGGAGTTTAAATATTCAACATGCTGAGCTCTTTCAAAAAGACTGGCTGTAGGATTAGTAGTGAAGGGATAGACTGTGAGCCATACAGCTATGTTTAAAAGTACTTTTCCTTAGACCAACTTAAAAGTTCTTGGTTTTCTCAGTGGCAGTGGCATGCAGTCTGTGGAAGGAGGTTCCGTGCTAGGGTAAGAGCAGTCCATAGTGTTCTCTGGCTTATGATGCATCTAGACAGTGGGGAAGGGAAGGTGCTTTTCTTGCAAGGCCTTATTGTTTCCTTCCCAAGGAGACCTCCACTTCCCGTGTGTTTTGAAGCAAACCATTGCTCTCCTGTTCCGGTCCTTTCACTGCACTGTCACTGCATGAACACAGCACTGATCTACAACCCCTGTCGGTCTAAATTCGTAACTCTGGCTCAGCAGCTGGAGAATTCAAATGGTGCTCCTGGACCCCTGCCTGGAGAGCTGGCCCTCACTTGGACAGAACTAGTAGCTCCCTGCTGACTTACATGGGCTTTGCTTGTTCACAGCACTGCAGAAAGTGGCCCTGCAGCCTCAGCCTCCACAATCCTCTCTTTGACCTACCTAGAGAGAAGGGTGGGGAAGAGAGAGGAAGAACAGAAAGGCAGAGGAACAAATCTTTTGCTGGGGTGCTGGGGATGCCCTACCACTTTCTGTAGCTGAGAACAAGCATAACATCCTCTGTAGTACCAGAGCCAGGAGGCAGCAAGAGAAATGTACAATCTTGTGCCTGCTGTGGTAGGGGGAGGGGGAAATGTCTTTTAAAGTGTAATAACACCTAGGTTTTATAATCCTGCCCAGCTCAGGCTTGACAATTCTTACGATAGCCCAAATACTATAAATTTAGTTGAAGATAACAGAACAGATGGGAAAAACATATGGTTTGTAGGTAGTGTGCGGTGGTTGATATTTGTGGTACATTAGGGGAATTTATTTTATTCTCTCTCTTTCCCTGTGTAACTTTTTTGATACTTTCTTGAGTTCTTCGTGCCTTCAGGTGAGCTTAGGGCTTTGCAAATGTCTGATAACTTGGCTTTGTTCAACCAAATTATTTGTTGCTTTGTAAATATCCTTTAGAGTTAGAGAGTTTGTTATCTGTATATGTTTTCAGGCTCCAGTTTGAGCCAGTAGAAGCTGGATCACTTACAGCCCAATCACTTATTCCATCTGTCCCATTAACATCTGTGGAAAGCTTGAATGGACAAGTGATACTGTACTGAGACTTCCCTTTGCTCGTCTGCTTTACCAGTCCTCACCACATGCATTGGATGCTGGGAGATGCAGCACATACAGGAGTGTGCCACGGATGCAGAGAGCATGCCTGCACGCATGGGCTGGGAGCCGCATGGGACCTGCTGGGCAGAGGCCACCTCCCCACCAGCACTGGCCTAACCCTGCTGCAGCACGGCTCCCCACCATCCCTGCCTGTAGAGGAATGGGAGAGCACCTCCAGTGGTGTGTGCTGCTGCCAGCAGCATGGACTGCTTCCCTTTTGGTTTTTCTTAGAGAAAGCCTGCCTGTTCTGCTGGGGACTGCTGGAAAAACACCAGAATATTAACCCCCTGATCTACCTGTCAATCTCCTCCCTAACAAATTTGTGTGTTAGGCCAGGGCTAGATACAATGCTCAGCTTTTTATATGATGCCAAACCTTGGCAAGTCAGACTGGGTTTAGAGCACAAACATACAAACGCTTCAAGTATATGCTTACAGATACCTGAGAAGAGCTGTCTAAGAATACGAGTCATGGTTACAGCACAGAATTACATAAATTGAAGGGAAGGATCTTGAAACAAATGTACAGGAGGCAATACCTTTGCCCATAACTTTAAGACACTTTGAGAAGAACCCTCTTTTCCCTTGGAAAAGAATTTGACAGCTGGTCTTTCCATGTGGCCAGAACTTGAAGGGAAGGAGTATGTCTTTGCCGTACTAAAGGGAGAGGATAAATCCAGCTTCAGTTAAAGGATGAGATCAGGCTTGAACAAAACAGCCTCAACTGCCAGAATTTTCTGTCCCTGAACTCCACCTACGTGCCACAAGTTCTGAGATAGGCTGCTGACTGACCCAGCAGTGTCCACCTTGTGTCTTGAATGTATTCTCATGATGCAGAGACATTGTACCTGTACCAGAGTTCCTGAATATGTGTAAGACTTTGTTATCTGCTGATCCAACTTGGTTCATAACTTGCACACCTGCCTTCCTGCCTGCCTGCCCAGAAACTATGTGTGTCTCTACTCCTTCCCACATTCTGTGACAAAATTACATGCAGTAATATCCTCAATGTATTGCCAACATAATGCATTCCACTTCAGTGAATTTATCTGAAAACTTTTTTGCAGGTTTTTGACCTCAGCTTGAGCCAAGGCTCTTCCATATTATCTCAGGCTCCTTAAAACAGCCTGGTGGTGCATGATCTGTCATTAGATATGTGGAGTATGTGAAGACCCCGATGAAATGAATGCTGCAGATATTTTCTGTTTTGTAAACACTGTAATTATGTTGCCCTCTGAGATAGATGACTTGAAGTACATGGCACCAAGCTTATCCTGATGAGAAAGCCGAGTGTACCATGGGAAACCAGACACAAGAAGCAGTAGAGAGTTTAGGTCAGTTTAGCTAATACAGGTTTGGGTTGCTGTCCGTTCTGTTTAAGAACAGGATACGGAATAGCTATATTTTTATCCAAACTGTGGAAAATTGAGCAGAAGATTACTACTTTAGCTGTGTTTGGAAAGATGCGCTGCAAAATAATGGAAACCAAGGATACGATCCTGCAAAGCATTTGGCATTCCTATAATCAGTGTGTATTTGATGCAAAGATATGATCCAGCCAATGGGATCAGTTCTGGGCTCCCACTGACAAGGATGGGTTTCAGATTTGGTTTGTGGAACTGACCGGGACAAACTCACTGATGTGGATTTGTATTTCAGAAGCAATAGGAAGGTTCCAGCTGGCAGAAGGTCACCGTGAGTTGTCACTGAAAGGACAGCTCAAAAGCTAAGGGAAATTTTAGGAGAAGGATTATTTTGGCAATGCAATTTGGGACTACCAGAATTTTAGACTATTACAGTGTGCACATGCTGATCAATGAAGATCCTTAACTCTGGCATCTCCCCCTTGAGGCCGGACTTTAAAATTACAAAACTCTGAGGATCAAACGAAACTGTTCAGAACAGCATTGAAGACCCAAAGCTGCAGTTCCTAGTAGAATGGCTTATGACTCTCATGTTAGCTGCGTACATTATGCCTGCCTGGGTAGCCCAAGAAATGAGGGAGTCAAGTTGTGGAGAAGGGGGCTTTTCGTTAGTGTCTGTTGATACCAGCATGAGCAGAAATGGGATCCAGAACTCAGAAAGGTGAAGCTAAATAACGGGCCTCGTATTAGTGGAGCATGTATGTTGTGCCATTGTGCTTTAGTCCATCTCTGAAGGCCCACGGAGAGATACTGTGGCTGGGGACAGGATGACTGTATCTGGGGAGCTCTACGGATTTGTCCTGCTTTTTTACTTGACTGGAGAACACTTCTTCCCCAATACACAGCCTCTGTAAAATCATATGATGTTTACAAAGTGATTTTTCATACCTAAAGTACATTCTTAGGAAGAGAATGGTCTATGGGTCTGAAGTTTTAAAAAAATTGTTACTGAATTTTTGATGGTATTTTACATATATATTCCACCTTAGAAATGTTTCTTTTGGAAAGATGCAGGATGTATAACTATTCACTTGGTGTTTAAGTGAGAAGTGTTTTTTCAGCTGTAATTGTTTCTTTTATTCTTAAACTTACCCTTATAATTAAAAGGATATGACAAGCTTTTGCATTCCTAAATGCTGACCCATTTAATGTGATTCGTTGTGCTTGATGTCTTTTCTACATTTTTTTTTCCTCTTTCCTGAGTTCCTAACTCTCAGGTAGCCAAAATTATTTGTTTGCTACTAATAGCTTTTCCACCCACTTGCCACACCCAGTTAGTGGTTCAGCAATGCAGTACTTCAAAATTAGCCAGAACTTGATTCTGCTTTTGCTTACACTGACTCTGTACGGCTGTAGCTCCAACAGGGAGAAGGGAATAGGTCTCAATCTATAAACATTATTCCTCTGAAATATTTGGCAGTGACTTCTTTTAACCTTATTGCAGAAATTTCCTTTGCAGGACCATACAAAATGTATTTTACATCTGATAGGGCATTTAATAAATCCTTGGTTCCTTCAGAGTTTCAATAAATGCATCTTGCTGAAAACTTTATAGACAGCCCCATTGGCAAGGGAACAGGACAGAGCAGAGCTGCAGCCTATAAAGGCCTGAGGCTGGAATCGCCATTGCACTGCATCTGGCTGAAGGGGGGTGGTTGCCTGCAGTGAAGCAAGCAGGTAGTGAATGCTATCCTAATCCTGAAGTGATTTCCATCTGCTTTGCACTGGTATAAATGACTGCACATCGCCCATGGAGCTGTGCCTGGCATACCTTCCTGGGTCAGAGAAAATCACAACTGAATAGAGATACACTGGCATCAGATACTACAAAGAAGAAACAGAATTAATGCTCATTGGCATTGCTGGGGAGAAATGATAAAACCATTGGTAATAAAAACTGCAGTGAAAGAGGCTTTAGCTATTGGCTTCATAGATGGCTATGGATCCCAGAGCCCTTGATTCTGAAGAGTGTTTTGGAGCAAAGGTACCTGGGACTGCAGCTGTCCCCGGTGTCCCTGATGTGCCTCGACCGGGTCCAACCTCTCCCTCAAATCTTTCATGCAGCTGCCACCTCACAGAGCTGAAGACTTGTAGGCCAGTTTGTTTGTTCTCTTCCTTGGATGTGGTAACTGTGATTAGCTATTAAAAGGGGCTCCATTGTAAAAGAAATGTGAGCTAGAGAATGGAAGGAAAATGTTGACTTTCAATTCCATAGCACTTATAATCTGTTCAAGACCAAAAATGTCATTTATTACTGAAGACTTGTGTTTTTGCTGTTCTTTGTATTGTTGCAAAGACAGTCTAATTATGTCTCTATTTGGATGTATTTATACTGCTTGTCCATGGCCCTCTCTTTTTTTTCCCTGCCCTTCAAAAAAGGGAAAGGCCAGGAGAATCTGGTAGCAGAGTGAGGCTGTCTCCATCTCCAGGGGACAGCCTGTACTCCCCATTGATGTCCTGCCAACAACACTTGTCCCTCCATATTAGCAGCATGTGCCTGGCCCAAGGCAAAGACATGCCTTGTTTGCTGTCAAGCCTGTCCTGGCTTCATTTTGGCCCACAATGTATTTTCCTCCTAATATTTTCCTCTTCTTATACATTCATCTTATAGCTTGAATTTAGGCAGCAGAAAGGGAGGGTGAAAAAGACATCCAAGGAAGGGAGGAGGAAGGAGAAACAGAGGTGTGGGGAACATGGTGGTGGTGGCTGGCACTTGCGGTAAGTGGAAATGGGGTGGACAAAGCATTGTACAAGTAGGTTTTCACCTGCCTGATGCAAAATTTATGGCATTTAAATTAATTTTTGGAGAAGGATCCCTGGTCTGGCTGGGGCACAGGGTAAACTCAGTGAGGCAGGCCATGCTTGTCTTCTTGTAGTATTAGCACAAGGAACCATAGTTCCCCTGCTGCTGCTGGATTTCTGTATAAAATTGAATCTAAACAGGGTGATTCTGTCCACACTAAGAAAAATGAAGGCATAATAAGTAAGTCAATAAAATATGTCTTGAGGAGGAAATAAAACAGCCACTTTGTGTATGTACATGCCAATGCTGAAAGCACTCTTGTAAAACAGGAGCGGCAGCTCTTCTCCCAGTCCCTTCCTGGTGTGAAAGTGGCAGCGGGTGTGATCTGCACCAGGCATTTCTGCTGACACAGAGCACCAGAAGAGTTAAAGTAAAGAGCCAAATAGTCTTGAAAGTGAAGAGGCAGCAGGAGCTTGGCATCTGGTTTGAGAAAGGAGGAAGCATGAGTAAATATTTGAGGGCAACAACCGTTTTAGTCTTTTCATTCAGGGGCCCAGTCTACTGGGTTTTGCTGAGGCCAGAAGGATGAAGCCCTGTGTTTGTCATTAGGACTAGGTACACATGGTTCTGTGGATTTTGTACTTTTATGGCTGCTCTGTGATAATGTAAGAGAAAAAAATAATCCTTTATAGTCCCTGATTATCGGTTTACAGTTTATTAGAGATATAAATGCCAGCAATTTAAATGACTCTGTATTAGTCTGTCCTTGAAAAAACAGAATTTGTAACTAAAAGGACAGTGCAAGGAACTCTATGAAACAATAATGCCGTATTAGTTGGAACAAGCATTGTATATGTAGAAATTTTAAGTCATTAAGTACTTTTAAGCAAAGTATACATGCATGGTTATCTTCCTTCTTTATGGACAAAAATATTTTATTGCTAGCTATTACGAACTCCACAATCTCTAGGCAGAGATTATAATGGACTAGATAGAGGGCACTATCAATAATCTTAGCATTTAAATTCTGTTAGGTTACTACACTGATTGTCTTTCAGTCCACAAAGAATGCTATCAAAAGTATATCACAAGAATAAGTAGACAACATTTACCTGTATGTAGAATTATTCTACAGGGCTGTATATCACACTGATTTCTGAAAGCATTACTCTTCTTCATATTGCAGTTTGCTACTGCTGTTTCACTGTGCAAATGATTGTAAAGCTAGAAGGTTACAGGAGGACGCTTGTGTGAAGCTGTGTTGAATGCCGGCTGTAGTGGCTTGTCTGTACTTGGTTGTCTTCCAGATCTCTGGGGTTGGGCTCCACCTGTGCCAAAGAAGTGTGTCGTCTAGTGGTTCCCATCCTTTCTGGAGCCAAGCCTCATGTTCGAACCCTGGCAGTGTCCCATGCTTCCTTGGATCAAGCTCCAACTGGATCAGGGCTTGGAGTCCTGGTTTGCTGCTTGCGCATGTATGCGTGCACCTGCTTTTTGATGTGAAGTGTTAGCAAGTACAGTTTGGCGTGTTAAGGCAAAATCTGTCAGAGCAGGTTGCCCACCTGAAGTCAGTTTCTTAAATGTATGGCAACCACATTTCTGCTGTGATTTCTGTGATTCTGGAAACCCTGTTACAGTTTAGAAGGGAGAGGTTGTACTGTCTCCAGATCTTTTTTTCCCTTTAGACCTGTAACTGGACTGGTTTGTAAACTGCATCCTCTGTATCTTGGCTCCCTTCATGAAGGTATGGGGTGTGCATTAGAATAGCCTGGGGCTTCTGTGCTCTTACCACTGTCCTCAGAGGTGTTCTGGTCAAAACCTCTGTCCCTCAGATCCCTGTGAGGGGACAAAGGTTTATCTTGTGAGTAGATGCAGCACAAGGTGTTAGTTGAAGGCCTTCTTCTGAAAAGCAAGGCTGAACTCTGGTTTCTAGGTTGTGCTGACTGGGGAGATGTGATGTGTAGCTGGACCCCTAGTAGAATAATGCAAGTCTAAGGTCCCGTTTTTACTCTAGTGTCCAAAGGAACATAGAAGATATTGACATGTAAATCATGAATCTTTGGATTTCCTTCACACTTGCTTTATTAGCATTGTTTTGCTTTGCCAAATTCTAGCTTGAGTTGGAACCATGCTGCAAATTATGTTGTGTTTGCTTTAGCCCAAAAGAATACACAAAGCACTGAAGCTCTCCAAACCCACATCAAAGGTGAACATACCCTCTGCTGCTCTAGACATGTCTGTCAAAAAGGATAAGCATTTGTTACTGCATGGAAAGATACTTAACCTGTCTACTAATGTAGCAAATTACTTCTGCCCCTCTTGGCTTGGAAAAGACGCTTGAAAATTAAACCTGTGTAGTCTGGGCAAAACGCAGAGCAAACTCAGGTGGCAAACAGCTCCACAGAGAATATCAGAGCAAAAGGACGTAAGAGACACAATAAATGTTCTGAAGTGATTTATGTGGTGACAATGTCTTCAAGTCTGCAATAAAAGAGGATCCCCTCAACAGAGAATTTCTCTGCTGCTGCCTACTGTACCTGTGTAGGAACACAAACCGTGGGGGCCTTCCAAGTACTGCACAAAGCAGGAACTTGTTTTGCCTAAAATCTGTCCCACTCAATTACTGTCAGGTTGAGAACTGGACTTTGCTCAGTTTGTACAGCTAGCCTCAGGCTCCTGTAAATTACTTTGATCTACGTGGATCCCTGAGGATCTCTTAACTTGTGAGTTGGGCTCCGCAGCCTGTTCCATGAAATGAGAAACCATGTCTTACTGAGAGAGGTCTTGCCGCCCCTTCTGATAGCAGCAGCCTGTTTCACACTCCTAATCGTAGGACCTGGTGTTTCTCTGAAAAGTGGCTTTCCAACAGGGTAACTTCAATTAACAGTGCACTGTAAATGCCATAGATGAAACTACATCACCTATTTACATTAAAAATTTATATTATTACTTTATAAGTATCTGTTTTCTTTTTAAAATCATCACCCCACTTGAGGGCTATGGCATTTCCTGAAAATGGTGACCAGCTGGGGTTAATAGCCATTCATTGTACCAGAGGTTATCCTCTCTCAGCAGGGTTTTTATTTTTTTCCCTAGGAAATTTCCTGTCTTTAGGTCTGTATTGCTTAAATGATACTACTGCCTTAAATGTCAGCTGGCATACAGGGATGCTCTTCTGGCTTAGTTTTGTCTGTGATCAGGGTGGGAAATTTTCTGTCAGTTTTCTTTCTCATGGAAAATATACTTTTCACAACATAGATTTGCTCCTGTTTGGGGAACGCTGACTTGGGAATTTTTGATTTAAAGGTTGTTGGGGTTTCTTGTTTGTTTGTTTTTTAGCTAGTTTAAAGCTTAGAGTCAAAAGCTTACATTTGTTTTTGCTGTGGGATATCCCAGATATTTTGATGGTTCCCCACATCACAGTTTTGCAACAGGAAAATATGTTGTTGTAAAATGGGTGGAGAAAGCGGAGATTAGCAAAGACCAATGTTTTCTACAGAGAAATAGTCAATTTTTCTGCAGCCTAAACGTGTATTTTCTTTGGTTGGACCATTTTGCCTAGTGGAACTGAAATGTTTTCCTTTGGGGGAGCGTGAGCTTCCCTTGGGCCCAAGTGAGCTCTTGGTGCCTCCTGGGACTTCAGGTTCACAGTCTGTATGTCCAAGGCCAGTGCTCAGCCCGGCCTTGCCCTGCCCATACAAACAGCTTTCACCACTGGCAGCCTTCCTCCGCTGGTGATGTGTATGGCATGTTGTGGGGAACTCACGTGAGCCAAGCAGGCAAATAAGTCTCTTTGGCCATCAGCTCATAGCCTGAACTGTTTTGTAATGAAACATTTTTGCTTTTCTGAACAGAGTCATTTTGATGCCAGTTATTCCACAGGTGTTTTCTGTATGCCAACTTGCAAAACAAAAGTGATTTCTGTATGCCAATATAGCAAAATAAATGTTGAATACTGATATTTTGCTCAAGATCAAAAACTGTGCTTTTCAGTTAAGAGAAGAGCCCACGTTAGATGATGGGGTATTTGTGGTTTAGCTTCCTAGTTCCACTGTTGAGGAGTTACAGTACTGTAAATCTAGACTAATGTCATGTAAATCCATAGTAATGTAACTATATTTATTTCTCTCCATGGAACTGTCTAGGTTTACACCAGTGAGAATAAGAAGAGTATTTGGCCCTTTAGTATCTATCTCCAGATAATAAAAGTCATATGAGGGTTTCACTAAATATTTGGCAAACCTACTAAAACAAGCCCAACAAACTACGCAGGACGTAGATTAATTTCCTCCACCAGCATCTGGGTTCAGCATTATAATTAGCAGCAGATCTAGTGATATGCCAAACAAAGTTGTTTATGTCAAATAGCTATTTCTTAGAAGAAAAAAAAAAAAAAAAAAGGTGGGGGAGGGGGTTTAAATTAATAGAATACCATGAAATCAGTCCACATTGCTAGCCTGGGTGATAAGTAGTTACTGCCAGAGGTGTTTCCAGATGGCAGATAGCAAAATTTTCAGTTATGTTATTCAGTTCAGTTCATGGTTGTATAGGCATTTCAGGGGTGCAGGGGACTTTAATCTGTCTTAACTTTCTTACCTCTCCTAATGGCTGCTTTTCTGACTTGAAACTTCTTTTGATCTCTTGACATGTGAATCACACTTGTTCACTTGGACTCACTTAGGCTTTGGCTTTAAATCAACCCTGCATGTTGAGTGTACCTCATACAAGTGACAGGCAATGCTTAGAAAAATTGGCATGGAAGCTTCCTCAAGCAACAGCCATAGCAAGCATATCCACAGCCCCGTGAAGTCTCTGCATCCCCTGAACTGCCACAGCAGGACTGTGTGTACGAGGACAAAGTTCCTGTTGGTATTTTGGAACGTGGAGATCCCAGCTGCTGCCAGGAACATGGAATGGAGGAAAAAAATGAATTATTCAGACCTCTAAAGAAGATTGAATTGAGCTCTGCTGCTAGAAACAGATACAGATCTATATGTGGGCTTGATAAAGGAGACTCCGATCTTCCTGAGATTAGGCAGTCACTTTGTAACAAAAACAGAACTGCAAAGAGTTAATTTAATGTGGAGTAATTCTATGAATTTATGGAAAGACTGAATGAAATTATTGTTCATAATGATCAGGAGTAGTCCAAAGACAGATTTGGCAAGTCTTTTAGATTGTTTTACCACAAAATGACCTTGGGTTTATAGCTGTGTTACACTAATGTTTGAACCTTCAGTTTGTGTGCTAGAGGGCTGTATTCCACCAGTGGCAAAGGATGCTTTCACTCATTTATAACCTAGAGATATTAGACATCATAAAAAGTTCAATATACCAGTGTGATGATAATATATCTGTTGTCTGCACTGCAAACTTCCCAGCTAGCATTCCAGGATTATTTGTCAGGCAGTAATTAGAATGATGCATTTTAAATCTTCTGAAACGGTGCCAGGAAGAGAATTGCTTTCCATTTGAACAGTGTTAGTGGTACAGCTGGAAATGCTGCCTAATGAAAATACTTTTAAACATCTCTTGGTCTGCGTTTGGTCCCAACCTGCCCAAGGAACACAGGCAATCTCTTATGTTCACCTTGTTGGGTTGCAGAAGAAATATTTAACGAGCTGTCAATGCTGATTACACATATGGAAGAATCCCAGTTTTAATGCCACTGAACCCTTCTGTAAAGAGCTCAAAATGGTACCAAAGTACCAAACACTCAAAATATTCAGGGGGATTGGTAATTTTGACGGATCGTCAGGGTGGAACAGCTTCCCCTGCAGCCATTGTGACCTCCTGAGACATCCAGTGGATTCAAGCCTCAATTCTGGATCCTAATTTAGAGAAGAGCCATAATGACGTTTGTCCTCAGGATTTTAGTTCAGCATAGTAAAAGGTGGAGAACTGTCATTTTAGATCTCTGATTTCTAAGTATCAGTGCAGAGATATGACCAGAAGATTGGTAGACTTGCCTGGATTCAAACTCTGTCAGAATAGGGAAGAAAATCTAGTATTAAAATTTGAAATGAAGCTTAAAAAGGTAGATTTCAAAACATTGTTTACTGGAATTTTCATAAGGAACTTTAGTAATTTGTGATCAAAACTGCTATGTCTAAAATAAGAGAAATCTTTATTTAATTTGTTTATGACCTACACCCAGGAATAGGAAGGCTCTGGGTCAGATCATGTTACTGTGATCAGAGCATTAAGTTACAATAAAGTCTGACTCTAGCTATGTTATCTCCCGCTCAGGCTTCATAGTAGTAGTTGTCTATTAATCCTGGGATTTAGAGAAAGTTGATGAATGTACAGATTCTTACATGGCCTCTTTCCTGCCCAAATCAGTAAGAAAAGCTCTTGGTAAAGTACAATAAAAACAAATTTGTCCATTTAAAATATTCAGGTATTAATTTTTGGTCACACTAGCATTTCTCAGAGTGCAAGTCAAATAAGTGTGCAGGAAAAAAATTTATGTGTGTCTATGTTTTCCACTAAGACTAATCTTGAGATTCCTGCCTTTCTGATAACCAGTCTTTGGGAACATTGTAATGGTTTTATGACATGTTCTTTATACTGAACACCAGGTCCTCAACTGATGTGAACTAGCACAGCAAGGCTAATCTACGCTGATTCACTGCAACCCAGGGTAACACTGGAGGAGATAAAGAGTGAGTAATCATCCCATAGAGTAGAACAAAACATCTGCATGTTAGAAATGGTTTCAATTCTTAGCCCAGTTTTGTTGTTCTACTCAGCAGTACTTGTCATTGGCTCTTTCCAAAGGTGAGGATTCATGTGCTGCACTGTGATTGATACCTGGTGTCACAAGGAAGTAATTGCAGGATAAATACATCTGACTGGCTCCTGATCTGGCGCTGGCACACTGTACAGGTTCTTAAATGTGCCTCCTGTCTGGACACCGAAATCTTCCCTGGGGTCACCCTTCCCATTTTTACTTTGGCTTACATGACCTCTACTATAGCTACAATTGCTTCAGTGCTTCTCCACTCCTTTCCAGCTACTCTTATAGGGATCCTGCTGGAATCACAGTGAGGATACCCACATGTTTTTTGCCTTCAGACTATGGGAAAGAAACAGGGAGTGCTGCTAGTGCCAAGGCTTTTGATGACTGTTGATTAATGAAGGTCCGCTCTCTGTGCTGCCTCCTGCCCCACACTGGTTTTCATGCTCCCATCTTGTCAGTGCCCTCAGCCTTGCAGGGCGCCTCTCCCTGGGCTGGCCGAGCTCCACAGCAAAGCCTCCTCTTGCAGGGCTCTCGACCTTGGGAACTGAAGGTTGTCTGAGAGGCAGCTGTGTTGACAGCTCTCACCAGAAACTGCTTCAGAAGGAAATAAAAACAACCCACAATTTCTCCCAAGGAAATGGAGGAAATGCAGTCTGTCTATCTATCTGTCTCTCTCTCAAGGCAGAGCACAGGGGGGCCCCAGCAGAATAAGTGGTGAAGAGGCTGAATGTAACTAGCCCTTTAATGGCAAGGTGGCCTGGTCCTGGTTTCTCCTGCCCAGCTTTGCGATCTGCCACATCCCTCAGCATGGTCCAAGTGTCCCTGCATGGTACCTGCTGAGCCTCAGAGGCCAGTGCTACCTGCTGGGAGTGAGGTGGGGCAGTTCAAAGGTGTCTCCTCAGGAGCCTGACAAGCAACAGGATTCCTGGCAGCCCAGTATGGTGTTCATCCCTGTGCCCAGAGACAGAGACCCTGTCTCTGTGTGTTTGCAAGGTAAAGGGGAGAGGTTGCTCTTCTTCATTCTCTTTTCTATGTTGCAAGGTGAGCCCCAGTTTAGTAGCTGGATTGCAACTGCATTCCTTCTGCTTTCTTTTCTTCTCATTTTCTCTCTATAGTGCAAAAATAGTATCAGTAACACATTTATATCCTGCAGGAAAGGTAACATGTGGACAATGTTGCAAAACTCCAGGTGGGAGATGTGGCTGTCGTACAGAAATGACATATGTAAAAGTTACCAAATATACACAGAAGCTTTGAAGGAGAAAGGTGTGATTTCAGAGAAAATTATCTCATGCTTCCTGAGACAAATTGGAAACCAGGTTGCTTGCCCCTCACGGGAGATTTTGTGGCACTGGATTGCTTACAGTTAGCCCTGAAATTCCTTATGTGAGGTAAAAGACACCTTGCCTATGTCTGGCTCTCCTTAGTAGCTATGGATATTGCTCTGTATCTAGGTGCAAGTGAAGATTAAGATTATGTCTAGTGGTGGCACAGGAGAGACTACGGGAGGACAGACCTCTCTGGAGGCTTTTCATGCTCCCAGTCCCTGGAATGACTCTGAGTCATCTCCTGTCCCCCAGGACTGCTCCTTCTGATCCAAGAGATGCTGTCTCCCACCTGCATGGCTAAGCCCTGCTTGTTGCTGAGCCTGCTAGTCCATGTGAACTCTTGCCTTCAGTGTGTGGTGTACAAAGGGGCGGGGAGTGGCCAAGGCTGAAGTGACATGATGCATCACTGTAGCACACCAGGCCTCTTGCAAGCTGTATGACCTCTCTTTGCTGGAGAGCTTCCTTGCAGGCAGGGGTAGCTACATGAGATGATGAGGAACTTGTCTTCCCAGTGCTGCCTTCATGCAGAGCTCATGTGGCAGCCAAAAGCCTGCAGATCCTACCCACAACGAGTCTTGTCTCCTTGTCTGTAGCTTTGAGCACATCCCTCAAGAGAGTCTTGGTTTGGAGACATGAAATCAGAGGTTTGTTTGGGTCAGGACAGGGCAGCTTATACCTCAGTTCATTTACAAGTTATCTGTGTGCATAATTACATACAGGAGAGCCCATTGCTCTGCAGATTATTGTGAACATTGCTCCATTGCTCCTGAGACACTCAACATGCTTGGCCTGAGGGCCCTCCTTTTCCAGTTTCTGACAAGCCATTACTCTAGGGGCTGGACATACCTGCCTATGCCCAGCGCTGCTGTCTGCTGACTGACAGTAGTAGCATTTTGGAGCTGGGCTGATGAAAAAATGCAAATGCTTTTGTGAAAAGCATTTTTTTGTGTGTGGAAAACTGAGGTTTTAGTGAAAGTGATTCATATGGCTAGAAAATCCTAAATATTTTTAAAAACTCATCCTAAACTAGAAATATTCCCATTGAAGCCAGCGTCCTGTCTACTCCAAGGGAATCATAGCTATATTCCCTTCCATGTGTAAGACTTGGTAGTTGGTGTACACCTTCCCCAATGCACTGCAGCCAGGGCCTCTTAACAGTGACAAGATCCTCTTTTTCACAGACAGTGCTAGATGATGAAGAATGAAACCTGGGCAGCTAACCCACCGAGGAGGGTGAGATATCCAAACCCCAATGTCTATGTGGCATGGCTGCTCTGGTATAAATGAAAAAAATTCAGTCTCTTTTATTTCGTGCCTCCTCTGTCTGGAAAAAATCCATTTCAATTAAAAAAAAAAAATTTTCTCCAGAGAGAAGAAAGCAGTTGATAAGGAGGAAACAATAATTATACAGAGGCGGTTATACAGATTGTTCATCTGTTTGCTCTTGTTCTGTCAGTGGCTTCCTGGTAGTGTCCATCACTTGTCTGTCATTCAACAGAGAAACCTAAACTTTCACGAGCCATGGCAGTGAATTTTAGCCTCACAGCAGGAACTGGTGAATCTTCCCTTCAGCAGGAACAAAGCCCAGCCCTGAACTCATCCCACTCAGCCAGATACTCTCCAAAAGTTGTGATCTTTTCAGTGCAGATTTTATCTTCTTTCAGTTCATTCTGCATATAGACATTGGAGCATAAGCTAGCTCCTTAAATAAAAAGCAAAGCACTTGACTTCAGAAGAATAGGAGACCCAAAAGGAAAGAAAGAAAAAAATTTTAAAAGCGCTGCTTAGGTAGTGGATTGAACAGATGCTGTGGGTTGTTATAGCAACTTGAGTTCTAAAAACAGGAGAGAATACCCACATGCTGCCACATCTACTGAAGAACCCACACTCCAGATTTCAAAATTCAGGCGCTGAGGAAACACCTATTTCCTATTATTAAAAAAAAACCCCACAACCAAAAAACAGTGATAAGACGTCCTCAGAAAAATCCACATACATTATCCTACGAAAGAGAAGAGCTCTTTAAGATGCTTTGAAAAGGCTTGTGGTATCATTTGTTTATGATATTTAAAGCAGTGTGTGTGCATGCCTGTATGCCTGTGTGATGTGGATTTCAACTTGCAAAGAGAACTTGAAAGTCTTCCAGCAAAAATGTAAGCACGCTGACAAAGAGTTTGTGGAGGAAATATCTGGATAACTGGCAGCAGCAAATACCAAGGTGACAGTGAGCAGTTGTAACATCAAACCTGAAACACTTACCAGTTTTGGGTACTTGTATGAGAAATAATGACTCCTCAGACACTGACTGTCTCTGTCAGCACAGAGAAAAGACACTGATTAATAGTAAATCTAGGAGATAAAGCCTCAGGCAGGTATAATGGAAAGTTTTTGTAGCAAAATATCATATTATATGTGAAAATGTGTAAATCAGACTGTTCTGCAAAAGCATGCTTACTACGGCCTAAGGAAGTGAATAGGTGTCTTTCTCTTGACTCAGCTGAGCACTGGATCAGGCCTCATACTTGCACATGCAATATTGCTTGGTTTGGGATTTTTATCTTTTCCAATTCTATCTGAGTAACTTGTGTGGGAGTATAACAGCCTGAGATGCTCCCCTGGAAAAGGCAGGGGACTTGAAATGCCACATTTGGTTATTATTCCATAATTTTATTTTGTGGGGGGTTTTGTGTCATTCATCTAACTAATGGCTAGAAGTCATCTGTGAATTCATGCCTTGGGTAACCCATCCTCCAGCTGGCTTCACATAGCAAAAGTGGAGTGGCTCACAGCACTGTGCTGAGATCAAAGTCAGTGCTTAAATAAAGTCCGGCTGCTGGGAAGGGGGCACAGCAAGCACAGGGCTGCCCTTGATACTCGGACAGCAACATCTGGACAGGCAGGAATATTTCCAGCGGACAAGCAATAGAAAGACTGGACACAAACGTCAGTCTCTGCACCATGGTGACAGCAGCCCCACTCTAGTCTGGGCCAGCTGGCTGGTGATCCAAGGGTGGCAGCCTTGGAGTACTTGCACGGGTGCTCTTGACCCCCAGCCAGTGTGGGGCAGAGCCTGGGAGGCCTGAGGAGCAAGCCTCAGCACCAGCCCCTAACCCTTCTTCCCTCTCTAGCAGTCATGAGGCAGCACAGGAGAGTTTTGAGGGTAGATTAATCAAAGCAAAATGTTTAAGTTGCTCACATATGGCAGCAAGGAAGTTCACAGGTGTGCGTTGGAGAGAAACTCTCCATTAATGCCCATGGGAGCCCCCATAGGTAGGAAGTTTTGCCTGCACAGAGCCCCTCTGAGAGAGGACTGTATTGAGTTTAAAGGGTGGAGAGGTTCCCCTCTTACCTCTTCATTTGGCTTCACCCAGCCCACCATGTCACACTGCAAAAGCAGCATTTGTGGCAGAGATCTCTAAGTGCCAGCAAGGAAAACTCATCACAGAGTGTGACTGTATTTGTGGCAAGGATGACAAGACGTAAGATCAATGGTTTTGTCTGGGATTTTTTTTTCCCCCAGTTCCTAATGTCAATATTTTACTGTATTGTAGTTTATTGTGCTTTTTGATGGATGCTGAGGTATCCCCCTTTCCCTGGAAGAGCTACAATCCCACTGTGCAAACTGCCCCAAGCACTCTCTGGCCTGCTGGGCCAGTGCAGCTGGGTGATGGAGTTGGCACAAACCGCTGAAGGGGTGAATCCTTGTTTGGCTGCAAGAGAGTCAGTGGCTCCTACACCAGGCCCAAAGTCACTCCTCTATGTCTTTGAACTTTTCTCTCCTAGCTTACTCTTTCCTAGAGGTATAATTTTCAGTAGAAGCTAGCTCAGGCCAGCTGTTTTTTGTACTCATCTTCTAAAAATAGTGCATCTGGTCAGAATTTTTCTTCTCTCTCCCTTTAATTCAAATATGGCTGAAAGACATTGCCCAAACATACCTCCAGTAGTAATAATATTTAATGATACATCTTCAGACAGAAAAGAATATGGAAGCTATTAAGCCCAGAGGCAAATATTTTCTGAGTTATGAGTGTGAGAAAATTGAGTTATAGGTAGAATGTGAATGGTTTTGCAATCTTCAAGGCAGGTGTTAAAACCAATCTGCTAAAATAATTATTTATTTGTCTTAAAAGTGTAACCTTGGATTTTTAAAGCTATTCTGAAAGGAGTGTAGAGGAATATGTTTTCATCTGTGAATAAATTAAGCAGGAGTTTCTGGAGATGGGGTGTGAAGGAGAATTAATAGAGTTAGTGGAGGGAGGAGGTCTGGTTTTAAAAATTGTAATTAAAAAAAACCCCAACAACAGGAAAATCAAATGAAGTGTTAGATTTTTTTTGATTTGTTGGTGAATACCCAACCACCAGTGGAGAGCAGTCCATGGTACAAACTCAAGTACAGATCTAGCATTGGTATGTTGTGGAACAGCTGTTACATTTAATTCTGAGAGATTTGAGACAAAACAGGCTTTAAGAGAGATTTCTCCCGGCAAACTGGCACTAGTGCTGTGTTAGACATGGTGCAGTTACTGTGTGAGCTAACTCACAGCTTCTGCAAAGTCCGTAAGTGAAAACTACTATGTAGTGCTAGCTCTTGTATTCTATAATGGATTTGTCAGAGAAGCTTTTCTTAATGGTCATGTCTGTCACACTGGATGAGAAACACAGTGTTGGTTTCACTCTCTGCAGAATTCGCCATCAGGGATTCAAATGGGAATAAAAGAAACAGAGGTTCATGCTTATACAAAACCAGTACAGCACAAGGGAGGTGTCAGCAGCCACAGGTATACCTAGAGGAGCAAGGATGGCTACCGGGCAAGTGAGCAGTCCAGCCATGCCCTCCCAGGTGAGCTTGTCAGGTCTCAGCAGAACATCCCTTTTGGGGACACAGGGTCCCGGAGCCTCAGACAAGAAGATCCCATTCTGCGCTCAGGAGGAAAGCTGCAGAGTGGGCCCCCCTTGTGCCTGGGCCTCCGCTCTAGTGGAACTTACTGCAGGTGCCAGAGCAGCAGCACTGCTCTGCCTGGCATGAGAGCCTCCATAGCCAAGTGTAAATGCTCTGGCAGTGGAGGTCTAAGCAGTGCCAGGTGGGGAGCTGAACACTTCCGTCTCAAGAAATGTTTCATTCCAGGAAAAACAACTCAGACCAAAGGGCACTCATGCAAAGGCAAATCCCAACTCTGATGAAACCTTGAGTTTTTTTGATGAACCATCCACAATTTCACTTTTGAGATTTCCTTTAGACGATGTCACTAGGGCTGAGGAATAATGTGGGAAGGAGGGTTTATCTGCTTAGTAACTGAAGAGGTCCAGACTCCCATTTCACCTCCAGTGGAGAAAAGAAGATTTAATTGTTGAGTTTCAACTAGAAAATGGGATGCAGTCTTCATTCTCGTGTTGAGTGTGGATTGGGGAAGGAATAAAAGACCAGATTCTGTCCTTGAGCTTACTAAAAACCCTTCTGAGCCTTCTTTGAAAATAATTCCTGGCACAGTCAGCTTTAAACCTAAGTTTGACTTTTTTTTCCTCTTCTTGTACCAAACATGATTAGAACATAGTATGGATTAATTGCTCTGCCAAATGTCATTCCTATAAATCAAATCTGTTTTCTGACATATGAGTGAGTGTCTGAATACTCCAAAGCCATTAAAAATATCTGCATAATTTTAAAACCTGCTAAATGTTGTTGTTTTCTCTCTCTCTCTCTCTTTTCATTCTTGGTACAGTATGGTATTTTACTCTGATGATGATAAGTTGAATGGCAAGTTTCAGTCAAATGCTTTTTTTTTTTTTTGCAATCCGATCCTAAAATCTTGACAATGGCACTTACAGTGGAAATGCCACCAACTGTAAATTTACACACGGACAAAACTTGGCATCCCTAATCAGCTCTTCTTCAGGCATAACTTGTGGGATCTCTGCCCACATTCTCTCTGCAGGAACTGGTGTTATCCCGCTACTGAAGTATTCATGTGTTAACGCCCCAGGTGTATAGCAGTGTGCAGGGCAAAGTCTCCAGCGCTTGTCCTGCTAGTCTGTACTGTATTTCCTGTGTAATATGGCAGAAATAAGTGCCTGTGCTTATAATGACCAGCCCACCATCTGATTAGCTATATCGTGAAACAAGAGCTGGTGAAAAATTACCCAGCACATCTTTTTTTTCATTGATAAAGGCTGATCCGACAGATCCGAAACAGTTTGTGGGACCTCAGCATTCCTGAAAGGAACCAGCCACACTGGTAGACAGATCTGTTCCTGGCAACCTGCATGACTGCCCTCCTCTTGAGACCCATCCATTTTTTGGCAAAGTTCTGTGAAATGAGGTTTGCAAGTGGCTCTTTCCCTGCCTCTGTCCATGGCTCCTAGCAGTCTGTTCACCCTGGCTTGGGGACATTGTCAGCCTAGGGCGACTGGCAGCCTCTGTGAAAAACTGAAAACCTCATTTGGGATCCCTTGGAATTAAACTTATTTTAGCATTTTTTCCTGTGTTTCCCCACCTGGGGAGGGAGGGACGACAACAGTCATATTCTAACAGTTCTTGTCTTGATTTAGAGGAGAGTTTTTTATAATCTTT
The DNA here is from genome assembly GCF_965140245.1 of Athene noctua. Taxonomy (NCBI): domain Eukaryota; kingdom Metazoa; phylum Chordata; class Aves; order Strigiformes; family Strigidae; genus Athene; species Athene noctua. Next base: position 38,987,669 of record NC_134043.1, on the reverse strand, counting down.
TAGCAGAGAAAATTTGGTTTTCCGCTCACATTTGTCTCTTGCTGCTCAAATACCTGGACAGAAAGAAAAGTTGCTTTATCTGGCCTCAGCCTGATCCAGAGCCCACCAGCACCCATGAGAGTCTCTCCTTCCTCAACTGGGTTTGTAAGCAAAGGCCCAAGGGACCAGGTGCACTGAGGAATCTGACAGCTTTTCAGGTTTCGCTCTCAGATCTGCAGTTGCGTCCTTTTGCCACAAAGGCAAATATAAAGGTCTCAAACCATTTCAGAAAGGGGCCAGTCTGGCAAAGAAAAAACTTATGTTTCTTCTCACAATAGAAACTGCCTGCCTCTGAGATAGACTCTCCTGGCTCCCCCTGGTGCCTTCTCCTTCAAGGCAAATGTTATTTCTGCTTTATGTCAGCAGCACATCTGTGGGGAGCTGGGGCAGCTGTGGCCCCTGGGAAGAAGGGGCACCCATCCGCTGTGCGCAGTGGAGAGCGATTCAACAGCATGTGAGCCTGACCCCACAAACCTGTGGTAGTGGGTGTGCTGCTAACTATTCTGAGACACTCATAGTGGACTTCTTTTATTCTGGGACTCCAGTTCTCCACATCAGGCTCAGATAATTCAGTTCAATAAGTTCAATGCCCAGTGTTCTAGGATTTTGTTGCATTTTGTCTATTTGCCCCTCTTTAGTTAGTTTCTTTCAGAGGTTTATCTCAAAGGAAAATGCTGCTTCAAAACTCAAAGTTAGAAACTCTTGGTATTTCCAGTAATTTTCTCCTTTTTGGACAAAGGTCCTCAAATTGACTAAATTCTCAAGCACTTTTAGTTGTCCTAGCTTTTTTTTTTTCTTTTTTCTTTCTTTTTTTTTTTTTTTTAACAGATGAGTTACAAGAATCATTTCCCATTATACTTTTTGAACTATTTCTCATTGGTATAAATTTAAGTGATAACCACCCAGCATCAAGGAGGATGCCACACCATGCTCTGATGAAAATGGACACAAGGTATAATGTAATTCAGTTCAGATCTTGTATTGTGTGGCTAAACATGAGGCTATGATACAGAAAATGAGGCTCTGACCTTTTTACCCTCTGTGACAATTTATTTCTCTGAACTGAAGCAGCACTCTAGGAAACTGTGTTCCTCAATTTCAGAATCTGACTAAATCCTAAGCCTGTTGACACCAAGATCTAAATAAAAGGAGTAGAGAACTAGAGATGTCTGAGGGAGTAAGTAATTTTGTGTATCTACTAATGCTATAAGACTGTGTGAAAGAGTCAAAATAGTCTTTTAATGGCAAACATACCCATATCTCCTTCTTGCCAATGGTGGGTTTCACCTTTGAAGATCCACTTCTGCTTGATTCAAACCCTTAAGGGTTTAAAATTCCTTTATTTCAAGGGAATAAAGCTATTTCAAGAGACCATAAGGCCTGCTAAGATTAATGTGAAGGGCCTGAAAGAATAATCGTCTTCCAATTCAATGTGGCTTCATTAAAACTGTCTGGAGTAGTGCAAGATAGTGTGATCCAGCGGTGGAGCGTGAGAGTGGAACTAGTTTTGTATCATCATTGATCTTGGGCAAGAGGTTTCACCTTTCTTTTCAGTTCCCATATCATGATTTGCCCAACTGTGTATTTAGACTGTGAACTCTGTAGCTGAAACTATTCTGTACTACGTAAGAAACGCATGTGTATACAGTTTCTGGGGTAATTAAAACAGGACAGTTTCTATGGAATACATATAAGGGAACCCACCAATTCTGAGAGCTTCTGGTGAAAAATGCTTTTGTGAGTGCAAAAGTACAAAGTGAGGGTATTTATTATTATATTTCCATATGGGTAAACTCAAAACATTTGGGTCTGGTCATATGCAGCTACTAAACCAGAGTTCATGTTATGGGCAGATGAAACAGGCAGAGGATGCAATAACACATATGAAATCTGGCTGTTGCTGGGTGACCCTCACTGGGTTAGGTCTCTCTGAGCTGCTCCCAGGACGCTGAGGAGGATGTGCTGTGGGCTGTCACCTTGCCATTCTGCTCTGAGAGCTACATAAGGACCAGTAAAAATGGTGCCTGAATTTGAACTCAAAGAGATGAGTGATTTGCTGAAGATGATAATGCAAACCACATCTCAAATTGGACCTGCTGAATCAGTATTCCTGCCAGCCTATCCTGTGGAGAAGCCCTGGGATACAGCTTAGCCTGAAGTACAGTCCAACACCTCCTGGGTAGAGGTTAAAGACCAAAAGCCTCTTTGTGCACATGTGCTGGTTTTGGCTGGGGTAGAGTTCATTTTCTTCACAGTAGCTAGTATGGGGCTGTGTTTTGGATTTGTGCTGAGAACAGTGTTGATGACACAGGGATGCTTTAGTTACTGCTGAGCAGTGCTTACACAGTCAAGGCCTCTTCTCCCTCTCACCCCAGCCCACCAGCGAGCAGGCTGGGGGGCACAAGGAGTTGTGAGGGGACACAGCAGGGACAGCTGACCACAACTGACCAAAGAGATATCCCAAACCATATGGCATCATGCTCAGCCTATACAGCTGGGGGGAAGGAGAAACATGGGGACATTTGGAGTGATGGTGTTTGTCTTCCCAAGTAACTGTTATGCGTGATGGGAGCCATGCTTTCCTGGAGATGGCTGAACACCTGCCTGCCAATGAGAGGTGGTAGATGAATTCCTTGTTTTGTTTTGCTTGTGCATGCAACTTTTGCTTTACTTATTAAACTGTCTTTATCTCAACCCACGAGTTTTCTCACTTTTCAATCCTCTCCCCCATCCCAATGTGGGGGGGGGGGAAGTGAGTGAGCGGCTGTGTGGTGCGTAGTTGCCAGCTGGGGTTAAACCATGACAGCACAACTGTTCTTCCTTTATTTGCCCTGCCCTGTAGATCCAGAACAAGGCAAGAGAAGTAGTCCTAAGAAAGGCTTTATTAGCATCAGCTGTCAAAACCACTTGCATTTGTAATATAGCAGTGTATTTACCTTATTATCATTCTTTGTTTCATAAAGCATATTCTTCCCACATCTTTGCAGCTCAAATTCCTGGCAATAACTTGGGAAACCAAAGCAGGTAGAATAACTTTTTAAGCAAAGCCCCTCTTTTTGTTCAAGAATGCAACTTTGTCCAAGTAAAGGTGATTAAGACAGAAATTAATGTTTTCCTTAACGTTTTGTCTCAAACTGAAAACATTCTATAACTTGCTTCCAGCATCTGCAATCATAACAGGAGGCAAATTTCAACTTGAAACAAAAGTAAATGCTTTCCCTACCCCACTTTGTATAACCAGCACTTGAAATATATATATACATTTAAAAAAAACCCCAAAAAACAAAAAACAAACAACCAAAAAAACCCCAAAACCCAAACTTTGTTGGAACGCAATTGTACCAAGCTGCATGACTGGTGGTAAATGTGTGTTCCAGACAACACTCAGGGAAAATGAAGGTCAAATACAGAAATGCTCAGTGTACTAATCAGCTGAGAGGGAGAATGTAAACAAACCATCTGTGGCTACAAATTTCTAAAAGTCTGCACAAGAAAAATAAAGATTTTCTGAGCTAGTAAGGCTTTTTTTAAACTGAGTTTGATTAAGGCATTTCACCTGTACATCCCGAAGTGAACCCTCCCCTCAGTGCAGGGTTCTGCTGCACCAAGATACCCAGAATACTGTGCTACTTACCGTTTTAGCACCTGTGAACTTTTAAATTGGCTGCTAATGGGCTGGCTGGAGCCTGATGGGAGTTATGCTGGGGAGAAGCAGCTGCCTGTTTGGAGTGGAGCGTAGCATGGCAATGCCTGTTGTTCTCCCTAGGATGTAAGACCTTTTGCCCTACTTTGGAAATTCTTTCTGTTCTGGTTTGTTTGTTTGTGGTTTTTTATTTATTTATTATATATCCTGGATCCCAGTAGTGCCCCTTTAGGAAAAAGAGGGGTTTGGGGTTTTGTGCTCTGGATGAGATTGGAGAAGATGGAAGGCTGTATTGTATTAGAGGAGAAACTATATGCTAACAGCTTTACACGCATGTGATGTGAAAAGGAGTCCTTTTGCAGAAAAATGGACATAGTGATTTGGACATAGGGGTGGTTTGTTGCATGTAGCAGGAGGCTTGAGTCCTATGAGGAGTAGATGCAAGCTGGGTTTTGTGCTGCCTCTCTTCTGTGAGTCTACAGGAGAGATGAAACCATGTATGAACCAGAGAAGCTGTGCAGAACGTGTCTGTTTTGCTTTCTGCTAGAGTCAGACCTGCTTTTTCTGTCTGGGTGCTCCAGTGAAGTCAAGTAGAAAAAAGCTTTTGTGTGCTGAGTAGAGCAGGTGTAGGTGTCATCCTATTTATTTCCAAGTGATCTAGCACTAGCTTTGCTTGGGACAGATGTTCTGCTGGGATGGGGGAACCCTTTTGAGGCTCACAAGGAGAACACAGGTTCAGGGAGTTTCTACACAGTGCCTGTCCTGTTGGTTTTCCTCTCCCTGACTTATACAAAAAAGGACAAGGGAAGTGTAGTGCTCTCTAATGGTTGAACTTGGCTAAAGGCCAGACCTAATTTAAATTCCTCAACAGACTACTGTCGATAAGTTAATTTTTTGCTAGTTCCTCCCAAAACCAAGAAATGGCTCAATAAAACCTGGATGTTTTAACCTCAAAACTTCTTTGGCCTTTAAATAAGGTAGTCTCTAGTATGGGGAGACCTGATAGGTGGCTTGCTTCTCTCTGCCAGCAGATCTGCAGAGCTCCTGGGCATTGCTGTTGTTAGCATGTGGTTGTTGTGGGCTTCTTACAGCTGTGTGAAACAGGACTGTACGTATTTCTTGCCTCAAGGGGGTCCATAGCTTTGTTTTGAGAAGCTTGAGAGGTGTATTGATGATGAGGGCTATAGCAAGATGAGCCAAAACCAAGGCTTTTTAAACAAATATTCTTTCTTCTGTCTAATCCAAGCTCTCTTTTCTGTCGGGAGGCTGGCTTTTGATTGCGAAAGATAAGTCCCCAAATGGTCTCTGCTGGAAAACAGATCTGAAGTCCTCCTATGGCTTGCACTAGTGCCTGAAGGAGGAGAAGGGTCTGTGTGTGTGAGCTGGAGTTCAGATGTCAAGGGGAGGCCTAACTGAGAGAGAGAACAAGAAGGGTCAAAATTTGTCATCTTGGAAATAGGAAAGCTTGAAGCATTTGGGGGCAGCTGTTCAGATAACAGAAGCAGCTGGTGATGATTAAATACCGAAAGAGAACTCAGGGAGGCAGTGTAATGGACTAGGGCATAAGAAGTAGCCAGTGCGAGTCTCTATAAGACAACACTGCTCTCTCCAGCACTACCTTGAATGTGTCTTAAGATGATGGATCTGAATCTGCTACTTCCTCTGTGTCTCGGTGGTGGTGAGAACTGGAGTGGTATTTAGAGGAGGAGGAATGTCTTCAGAAGGTTGAAAGCTGGCTTTGTATTGAGTGACTAAGCAGATAGAGGGGGAATGTGATCCATGCATCTGTGTGAAGGCATAAAAGTGTAAGGAGGGAAACATGTATTTAGGTTTTTTTCTGGGGGCTTAGGGAAAATTCAGTGCTTTAAAGCCTCGAATATTTTACTTTAAGCAAAGCATATAAACTGGGAAACTTTCTCTCTTGAACTGAAAAGTAACGAAGCCTCTGCAGTGTATGATATCTGTGAGTTTTAAACAAAGTGACACTGATTCTCTGTGACGCTTTTCCCAAACTCTGGTAAGTGAGTGACAGGAACTTTGGAAGAAGCATATTTAGCATAAAATAAATGTAGTGGTAACAGATAAACTCCTTCAAGCTGGAAGTGTCTTTGAATATGGAGTCGATGTTAGAGGCAACAGTTCTGGCTTCATGGCATCCTCATCTTCCAAGAGGAAGATACTGCATGACTGAAAAGATATAAAGAAAAGCAGGGGCAGGGGGGCAAACTTAAGTAGTCAGCTGGCGTTAGGGCATAGGTGCCAAGTCAAACCTTTGAGCCAACCTCTGAGTCTACTAAAAGTTGGGAAATGTCAAT